>NC_092384.1:15948921-16111044 GCF_030028105.1 Mobula birostris
TGTAACTTTTAGTCATTTTTATGCCTTGTTCTGTACTGCTGCTATGAAACAACAAATTTTGTGAAATGTGAATAATAAACCTGATTCGGAAGAAATTTGTGTTATGTTTGGCAGATGCATATTTAAAGTGATTTACAGAAGCCAAGCTCTAATGGTGAAGACAAAATGAGCAAAAGTGCTTATTATTTTACATCAGATGATTGTTCTCCATTGTTTAATCAGATACAGGACATCATGCACTCTTACAAATAGCACTCCCTGTATTTATGACCAAAGTGTTTAACTAAACACATTGATGAAAGTAGTGATGATCAGCGCAGCTTTGTGGGCCGAAGGGCCTGTATTGTGCTGTAGGTTTTCTATGTTTCTATGTTATCTAACATTACTGTATAAGCTTGCTTGCTTATTTATTGATTGATTGATTGATTGATTGTGATACAATGCAAAATAGGTTCTTTCCTCCCGTTGAGTTGTGCTGCCCAGCAATTCCCCAATTTAACCCTAGCCTAATCACAGGTCAATTTACAATGACCAATTAACCTACTAACTGGTGGGAGGAAACCCACGCGGTCACAAGGAGAATGTACAAACCCTTTGCAAACAGTGGCTGGTACTGACTGGTACTGTAAAGTGTTGTGCTAACCACTACACTACAGTATAGGTTTCTTAAATTAGTATGTGGACAGTTCAACAAGAGGAGGGGCTGTACTGGACTTAGTGCTGGGTAATGAACCTGGCCAGGTGACTGACCTTTCAGTGGATGAAGAGTTAGGGAGCAGTGACCATAACTCCATAACTTTCAAGGTACGATAGATAAGGATATAGGTATGGTCCTTGTGGAAGAGTTTTAAATTAGAGTAGGGTAAATTATAAGTGCATTAGGCAAGAACTAAGAAGTGCTAATCGCAAACACCTTTACTCTGGCAAGTACACATCAGACATGTAGAAGGTGTTTAAAGATCAATTGCACAGGGTACAGGAAAGATGGGGATGGAAAGATAAGAGAATCTTGAATGTCCAAAGAGGTGATGAATTAGTCAACAAGTAAAAGAAAAAGTATGTAAAGCTTCAAAAGTCAGGATCAAATGAAGCACATGAGTATAAAGAAACCAGAAAAGAACTAAAGAATGGAATTAGAAAAGCCAGGAGGGGCTGTGAAAAGTCCTTGGCAAGCAGGATTAAGGTGAATCCGAAGGCGTTCTATACATACATTAAGGGTAAAAGGATAACTAGGGAGAGGGTGGGACCACTCAACGATAAAGGGGGTAACTTGCAGAGAATGTGAATGAGGTACTTAATGAGTACTTTGCTTCAGTATTTACCAAGGAAAAGGATATGTAGGACCAGAAGATCGGTGCTGAATGTATAAATATGTTAGGATGTTTAGAGGTCAAGAAAGAGGAAGTGTTGGGCTTCCTAAGGAGTATGAAGGTGGATGGCCCAAAGACCTGATAGGATTTACCCCAGGTTATTGAAGGAGGCAGGAGATGAGATTGCTGGGCCCTTGACCAGTATTTTTGTGACCTCTACCCACACGCGAGGTCCTGGTGGACTGGCGAGCGGCTAATGTTGTGCCTTTATTTAAGAAGGGTACAAGGGAAAATCCTGGGAAATATAGACTTGATGAGTCTCATGTCAGTTGTAGGGAAATTGCTGGAGAAAGTTCTTGGGGTTAGGATATATGAGCATTTGGAAACCTATGGCCTAAATTAGGGAGAGCCAGCATGGCTTTGTGTGGGGCAAGTCATGCCGTAGCAACTTGACTAACAGTTTGACAAGGTGACGTAAGAGGTTGATGATGATAGGCCAGTGGATGTTGTTTCCATGAATTTGAGTAAGGTATTTGACAAAGTCCCTCATGAGAGGCTAATCCAGAAGATTAAGATGCATGGGGTCTGCAGCGAATTGGCTGTTTGGAATCAGAACTGGCTTGTGCATTGAAGACAAGGGGTAGTGGTTGAAAGGGCTTATTTGAGCTGGAGTCTGTAATTAGTGGAATTCCGCAGGGGTTGGCGCTGGGACCTCAGCTGCTTGTAATGTATATAAATGACCTGGATGAAAATGTAAATAGGTGGGTTAGTAAATTTGCAGATGATATTAAGATTGGTGGAGTTGTGAATAGTGTACAAGACAGGAAAAGAATGCAGCACAATATAGACCAGTTGCAGATATGGGCTGAGAAAAGGCAGATGGAGTCTAACCCAGATAAATGTGAGGTGTTATCCCTTGGCTGGGCAATGCAAGGAAACAGTACACTGTTAAGGGCAAGATTCTTAGCAGAGAGATCTTGAGATTCAAGTTCAAGGCTCCTTGAAAGTGGTTACACAGGTCAATAACATAGTTAAGAATATTTATGGAATACTTGCTTTTATCTGTCGAAGTATTGAGTTCAAATGTCAAGAGGTTATGTTGCAACTTTATAAAACTCTGGTTAGGCCACATCTGGAGTATTGCATACATTTCTGGTCATCCCATTATAGAAAGGTTGATGCTTTGGAGAGGGTGCAGAAGAGGATTTGCCAGGATGCTGCCTGGTTGAGAGAGCACGTGCTATCACGAGACGCTGGATAAACTTGGGTTGTTTTCTCTGGAGCTTTGGAGGCTGAGGGGGAGATCTGATAGAGGTTTACAAGATTATGAGAGGCAAAGAATGAGAGGACAGAGAGTATCTGTTCGCAAAGGTTGAAATGTCTAATAACAGAAAGCATGCATTAAAGGTGAAAGGAGGTAGGTTCAAGTGGAATGTGAGGGGTCAGTTTCTTTTATTCATAGAGTCATGAATGCCTGCAATGTGTTGCCTGGTATGGTGGTGGAGGTAAATGCAATAGAGACTATAGTGCTTGGATGTTTCTGATTTGTTTTTTAGGTGGTCTGGCACAACACTCTGGGCCAAATAGCCTGTTCCTGTGCTGTACTCTTCTATGTTCTATACTCACAATGATTGCCATGTTTCCTATACTAAACAGGAGTTATATTCAAAAGAACTTCATTGATATGAAGTGCTTTGGTATATCCTGAGGTGCTATGTAAATGCAATTGTTAATTCTTTCTAGGTTTTTTTTAAAAGAAGGGGACAGCAAGCTTCTCCAGGACTGCTGATGTTGGTACAGGGGAGAAGTAGTCACATGAGTCTAACATTATAGTCTTTTTGTAGTGGGGAAATTAGAAGAAGTTGGTTTTGAGGCTAAGAGTGGATCAAAAGAAAGGAGGCACAAACATTATGCACCTTCACTGACCCTGTGTGTCTGTTCTCACTTACCTCATGATATAATGCTGATAATAAGAATACTGAGGCTTGGCCTTCCCATTTTGAATAACCCTTCTCAACCAGTGGTCTATAAATATGTCTGTTGAATAATATAGAGAATAATAATTGTTGTACCAAACTTATTGCTATGTTCATCTAACCACCTTCAACTAAAACTTACAATAATCAGCTTGTTACTGAAATGTTTTGCTGATTATTTATTTATTTATTGTATTGATCATATACTCCACTTCAACTGTGGATAGAACTTTTCATCCACAAAAGGTAAAATTGCATGTTTCTTGTCTAGCTACACAGCAAATTGTAATTGGCACGATGATAGAGGATGATGATTAACCAACTCCAACCTATGGTTATATTTTATTTATATTTATCTTCTATTTAGAAATACAGCACAAAACCAGACCCTTCTGGCCCAATTACACTCATGTTGACTAATTACATCTTTGGAATGTGGGAAGAAACCAGAGGACCGAGTGGAAACCCACTTGGTCACAGGGAGACCATGCAAACTGCTTATAGACAATGGTGGAATTCAACCTGAGTTGCTAGCACTGTGATAACGTTGTGCCAACTGCTACACCACCATGCTGTCTTAAAGTGTCAAGTAGGGATTCAAAATATTTGATTGACTATTCATGGTATAGTTTTCCTAATTTCAATAATGTAGTTTGTCATAAACATAGAGAAAACTATGGTTCAAAACTTTGAATAATGCCCTTTTAAGCAAGTAATGCTTGGTTTAGCCACAAAAGCCATTAAATTGACAGGAACTCAGAGAGAAAATGGTTGTAAGTAGCAGAAACTGAGCAGAGAAAAAGCAAAGAGGACAATGGAAAAGAATCTGAGATCACCAGGGTTAGTTTCAGGCACGGTATAAGCATTCTATAAAGAAAAATGTTACAGTTCCATAGAGAAGATCAAAGAATCATAGGATGGTTACAGCACAGAAGGGGACAATTCAGCCCAGTATGTCCTGACAACTCATTAGTTCCTCCATTTGGCCCCTACCCCATAGTATGCACATTTTTGTTCATGTATTTGTTCAAATACAGTCTGTTAGGCCACAATGAACCTGCCTTTGTCAAATCTAAAAGGCTGTGCATTCCAGGTTGTCTTTGCTCGTACACTCTTTTAAGAAGTATGCTTTATTGTTTGCTGCTTCTCTTCATTTTTCTTAGTAAAATGCTTCACTTCTCATTTTCTACATTAAACTTCATCTGCCATTTGTTTATAGCCTGCTACAGTTTATCACCATCCTCTTCACAGTTTACAGTACTGCAGAAGTGTGTCATCTGCAAATTTAGTAATTGTAGCACCTACTCCCAAGTTTAGAACATTAATATAGCAATGCCCCTAATACTGGTCCCTGGAGAATGCCACTATTCAGTATGACAACTTCTATAGTCATTTTATTCAATGTACTTCAACTTTGCTGATTTGCCACATAGAGATGAAAAGAAGGATTTGAAAAATGTTGCACACTCGAGTCATTTGCCAAGAAAGCTAAAAATGACCTTGATGGTGGTCTTATTGCTTCTTTTCCAAAATGATAGCAAAGTGTGGAAAATCTCATACAATTGGTGAAAGATTAATAAGCCTGCTGTATCAGAAGAGCTCATCACTGTTCTCAAAATGGATACCAGTATTTTAAAATCAATACTCCTGTGTAATAACTCTGTAGCTCGTATGATGAAATGAGTGAAGACATTGAGTATGAATTATGTATAGAGCTACAAAAATTGAATTTGGGATACAACTGGATCAGTCAACTGTGTGAGACAATGAGGCATTGCCAATGGCATATGTACAGTTTATCAAAAATGGAAAAGTTTATTAACAGATTCACATTTGTAAAAAGTTAAAAACAAACATCAACGGGGAAAAAAATCTACAATGAGCTCAAAATGTACATTGAGGACAGAAGTACTCCAATTAGGAACTTGGTTTCTTGTGCAACAAATGGAGCACCACAGGTCATTATGCTGGTTCAGTGGCATTTAAGAAAAAATAAATTGTAAGTCTGTAATCCATTGTGTAATTCATCATCAACACCTTGGAGCTAAAAACTTCAGCCAGCGACTTTTTTTAAGCATGACTCTTGTAATATCTGCTATCAACAAAATTAAAACTCATCCATTAAATACAGAGTATTTCACCAGTTAAGTCAAGATAAGGATGATGAGTCTGAATGCTTGCTTCTTCACAGTGAGGTACTTTAGCAGTCAAAAGACTGCTACTTAAAACATTCCTTTGATCTTTTTGACACTGTGGTTGAATTTTTGCTCAAAGTCAACAAGAACTTAGGAAACAAGATTGAACTTCAATGTGGAGATGTGGCATACCTAACTGATCTGTATGACAAAATCAACACTCTAAATATGAAACTGCAGGTGAGAATTTCAAGTTAATCCAGGCAAAAGTGCAGTGTCCACGTTTATCAGAAAATTGGAAATATATAAGCAGAACACTGAGAGAAGAATGTTCTCAGTTTCCCTGCATAGAAAGTGTGGCATTCTCTTTCACAGTGATTTGCAAGAGGACTGCTTACACCTGCAGTCACTGAAGGAGGATTTTCAGAATCGATTCAAGGATTTGAGTGATCTGGAAATTTTGGACTGGGTAACTAACCCATTTCTTTGCAAGGTGGAAGAAAAGGAAGAGACATTGCAAGAAGAAATTATCAAAATTCAGAATGATGACAGAGAAAAAATGCTTTACAAAAATGTTGTTTTTTGTGGTATGTGGCTACACTGTCATACAAAGTTTCCTGGTCTTTGGAGAAGAGGCAAACTGTTCTTCATTGCATTTCCATCCTCCTATATTGATGAAACAGGCTTCAGTGCAGTGAACCACAAACTAACAGAATATAGAAACCGCTTGTACATTGTTACACGTGGGAACTTGAGGCCTTTGCTGACACAACTTGAACCAGATATTTCAACTCTTGCTAAAAACCATTAAGCTCAAGATTCACATTGACATCGAAGCTGCTGTACAGCACATAGGTACAGAGTAAGCTAGGTTTAAAGACAAATTAAAATATAAAGCAGAATCATTTTTCTCATGTTGGCATCTGGTAGACATGTTTTTACACTATGGGCTGCTGGAAAGTATATTGTGCCTAACAGGGGAGTTGGCATCTATAAAGGTGCTTTAGGGGTACGTTGAGCTAAAATACATTGGGAAACACTGGTCTATATGGTCAAAATTACAGTGCCTCTCAGGACCACTGTCAACTGCCCCCTTTCTGAATAGGGAAGGTGAGTGTTAATTCAAGCAAAAAGTTCAGCTCCACCAAGTTTTGGAATTCAGAATTTCAGTAGAATAAACACTGTGCTCCAGAGAACTTGCTGTTTTTCAGGTGGCATTTGGCTTTTCCTATCCCTTGCCAGGCTGGGATAATGGCTAGGTTGAAGTAGATAGTGTGGCCCAGGGATCTTTTTCAGATGTAATTAAATAATGACAGATACAGAAGATTAGGGAATGATAAGTTGTTGCCACTGACATAAAAGAACAAAGCTATACAAATGAAGAAGAATGGTAAAAGAGCCAAAAATGACTTGAGATTAGACTTCTTTACGTAGCAAGTAGTTAGGATCTACAATGTATCGAAGGAACACTAATGAAAGCAGATTCAATTGTAACATCCAAAAAGGAAATGAATTAGCATTTGACAGAACTTGCAATGCTTTGGTGGAAGGTGAGGAAGTGGATATGGTGGACCAAATGGTCTTTTTTCATGCTGTAATATTAGAAACATAGAAAACCTACAACACAATACAGGCCCTTCGGCCCACAAAGCTGGGCCGAACATGTCCTTACCTTAGAAATTACCTAGAGTTACCCATAGCCCTCTATTTTTCTGAGATCCATATACCTGTCCAGGATTCTCTTAAAAGACCCTATCGTATCTGCCTCCACCACTGTTGTTGGCAGCCCATTCCACACAATCATCACTTTCTGCATAAAAAAAACTTACCCCTGACATCTCCTCTGTACCTACCTCCAAGCACCTTAAAACTGTGCCGTCTTATGCTAGCCATTTTAGTCCTGGGAAAAAGCCTCTGACTATCCACACGATCAATGTCTCTCATCATCTTATACACCTCTATCAGGTTACCTCTCATCCTCCATCGCTCCAAGGAAAAAAGGCCCAGTTCACTCAACCTATTCTCATAAGGCAAGCTCCCCAATCCAGGCAACATCCTTGTAAATCTCCTCTGCACCCTTTCTATGGTTTCCACATCCTTCCTATAGTGAGGCAGCCAGAACTGAGCACAGTATTCCAAGTGGGGTCTGACCAAGGTCCTATATATTCTGTAATTCTATAATTTCTCTACTCTGTCCACCTACCATATCTTCCTGTGGTCAGACATTTTTGGACCTCAGCTTTCATGAAGTTTCCAATCTGAGAAAGCCTGGCACTCGTGGTTGATTAGATCTTGGATCTTCTGGTTATTCTCAATAAAAAAAAATCCTACTGTTTTCAGGCACAGAAGCTAATTATTTGACTAATACTGCCTGATTTTGGCCAAGTAACTTTTCCCTTAGTCCAGGTGGCCAATTTATGAAAGAAGACTTGACTTGACTCTTTAACCCGTCTGACCACAAGAGGCACAGTTAATTTCAAATGCAGTTCTTTTTGTATGTACATAAGTTGTGTTTTTAGATAATTTTCTGTGCAGGTTAACTTGAATTTCAATTTGAAGCACGCAGTGGAAAGACATCCACCTCCATCCATTCTTTATTTGCCCTTGAAACAGCAATATCTGTGAGTCTTAAGCTTCATTAATATTTGTGAACTTTTACTAGATATACAGTAGATTCTAGTTAATTGGGCCATCGGTTAATCAGGGCAGCCACTTATTTGGAACAAATTTGAAAGAAGCAGCATTCAGGCTTCAAACATGAAATCTCACTATTTCAACAAGTTAGGAACTATAAAGAATTTGAAAGTATCAACAATCAATCATCTTTAGTCTCCGCCACTCAGCTCTCACAGTGGCTCCAAGTAGACATTTACATGCAACAACAGCCACACCCCGATACACCAATTCCATAGGCGGGCTAAACCAGGTGAGGGTAGCCAGCGGGTCTCATCCCCCCAGTGAGGTAGGGACATGACTATCATAGCATGCAAAGATAGCTCTGGCAGATTGGCTGGATGAAATCTACAGTGAGATCCAATGGCCAGGAAGGTAGTTCTGCAACACTCCATGGAGAGCGAAGAGCATGACAAGGTAGAGAAATCATGGTCATCCACTGCACCAACAAAGACCCCAGTTGTGAAGACTACTTGTACCACTGGAGCTGAACTTCCAAGGTTGAAGGAGCATAACTGCCCCAGTGTAGAAGTTTTTCCACTTTAAAAACACTCCCGCAAAGGTTTCCTGTCATCATTGGATATGATGGGCTATTATGTATTAGTAGTGTCCTAATTTATTCTGTACAGTATTTCATTTAAATACGTAATTTGTTACTCAGCTAAATGGTAGTTTGTCTTTTTTATATCTTTTTAACAATTTCTCTGAGACTTCAGCTAATTGAGACAGGCACTTAAATTGGGCCAAAATGGACTGGTCCTGATATCCACTGTGTTTTGGAGTAAGTACTATGTTTATCACTTATCACTCTTATAGAACGTTACGTGTATTTATTACTTTGGTTAACACAATTGTGAGAATAATTGACAGTATTAATAAATTCAGGCACAAGACGATTCTGTATAGCTCCTAGGAGGGAGGAGAAGATGGTGGCGCGTCGCAGCTTGCAGCGGCCACTCCGGTAAATCTGTTATTTGTCAAGTAGGGTGCCGTGCACAATCCTGATTTGATGGAGACAGACGTGAGAGCATGGTGGAACATCTGGTGAAACTTCTGAAATGCCTGTTTCGCTGCCGTTGCTAGTGTATGATCCAGAATCTCCAGAGGGGAAGGCCCCGAGTCCTCGGCTTTGCTTGTTGCTCGGCGGCCAGGGCGGGGTCGAAGCACTCGGCAGAGATGGTGCTCGGTGCTCGGCGTCGGAGGCTTGAAGTTTTCAGACGGACTCAGAGTCAGCTGCGGTCGGGTGCTTCCAATGCATCAGCAAGTTTGCGGTGCTTCCGTCTGCGTGAGGTGATGGGGATATCAGGACTTGAGACCTTTTTTACCGTGCCCATGGTCTGCTCTTTATCAAATTATGGTATTGCTTTGCACTGTTATAACTATATGTTATAATTACGTGGTTTTGTCAGTTAGTCTTGGTTTGTCCTGTGTTTCTGTGATATCTTTCTGGAGGAAGATTGCATCATTTTTTAATGTATGCATTTCTAAATGACAATAAACGAGGACTGAGTGTCCTCATAATCTAATCTAAAAAAATTAATACATATTTTACTTTCAGCAGTTTCACAAAAAAGATCTCATTTAAAAACCCCGAAGGAAGCTTCCATCTAAGATGATTTTTGAGAAGGTATTTAACTCACAGCATAACTTTGTATATCTGCACTGCAAGGGCAGTAGAGTGAAAGGTAACACATTCTTCAAAGGCATTGCTCGCAGACTGGAGACTCACCTAAACTCTGTACATGC
The DNA here is from genome assembly GCF_030028105.1 of Mobula birostris. Taxonomy (NCBI): domain Eukaryota; kingdom Metazoa; phylum Chordata; class Chondrichthyes; order Myliobatiformes; family Myliobatidae; genus Mobula; species Mobula birostris. The sequence continues at coordinate 15,958,762 of NC_092384.1, forward strand.
CAGTGTCAGCTTCAGACCCAGACAACATCGAATGCCTAAAACCTGGAAGTCAGTTCAGAACGTGGTACATCAATCGCATTGTGCTGATGCTCAAACGAATCCACAATTAATATAGTTGCAACACGAGCTTACGCCAGAGCTAAAGTAGCAAACATGAGAGCAGCTTATGCTAAATGGGAAGTTGAGATGTATTGTAATTGGAGAAAACTTGCATAGATGTGGAGAGAGCACATGTAGAAGCTCCATTCAGTGTGTTCAAGGAAGAGCAAAGGTGTATGAAGCAGCAGCTGACTTAGACAGTGGTGAGTCTGCAACCAGATTGTCTTGCTTTGTCGTCACAACAGCCAATGCAGCTTACGAAAGAAAATGTCCAAAAACCCTATGGCTATGAAAAAGACCATGTTCTAGCTCTACATGGAGAAGCTGACAAAAACCACGCAGCCAACATGCCTTTCACATAGTCCAGGTATAGACAGTCAAGGTCAACAGCAGCAAAGACCCAAAACACCCCTTTCTGCAGATGGTCACAGCAAAGACTTCAGGCTAGAATTGCCACTGATGTCAACCCTATCTAAACAGACATGGACAGACTGAACTTTCAGCCATCCTAGGACACACATTTGGCAAACCACTCTCCACAATGCCCTTCATTCAACAGCCACACGTGCATTGATTTGGTTTGGCATCTGGCTTATTGAGACCTAGTCACAACAGGACAAAAAGGTTTCGACAACTAATCTGTCAGTTATCTGTCCTGAAAGTCAAGCTTTTGCAATGATGTGGAAGGATTAAGTTACAAACCTAGCAGAGCTAGAGCTTCTTTGTAAATGGCTTGATGGGGAATCACTGCATCATGCAAGTAGGGTTAGTCAGTTCACACAAATAATCCAGCTGCAGGTTTACAAATACGGTGTCAGAAACTGGACAAGTGTTATGGTTCTGCAGAGGAAACCATAGAATCTCTCTTCAGCAGACTCCATAACTTTCCAAAGCTCTAACACAAAGAATCAGAATCAGGTTTAATATCACCAGCATGTCGTGAAATTTGTTTTCTTTGCAGCAGCGGTACAATGCAATGCATAATAATAATAGAGGAAAGAAACATGAATTACAGAGTGTATATATATAGGCATCCGTTAGTCTCATGAGACCATGGATTTGCACCTTGGAAGGTTTCCAGGGCGCAGGCCTGGGCAAGGTTGTATGGAAGACCAGCAGTTGCCCATGCTGCAAGTCTCCCCTCTCCACGTCACCGATGTTGTCCAAGGGTAGGGCATTAGGACCCATACAGCTTGGCACCAGTGTTGTCGCAGAGCAATGTGTGGTTACGTGCTTTGCTCAAGGACACACACGCTGCCTCAGCCAAGGCTCGAACTAGCGACCTTCAAATCACTAGATGAACGCCTTAACCACTTGGCCATGCACCAACACACAGTATATATAATATATAAGATTATATATATAGTTAAATTAAAAAATAGTGCTAAATAAAAAGTAGTGAGGTAGTATCATGGGTTCAATGTCCATTCAGAAATTAGATGTCATAGGGAAAGAAGCTGATCCTGAATTATTGAGTGTGTACCTTCAGGCCCCCATACTTCCTTCCTGATGGTAGCAATGAGAAGAGGGCATGTCCTTAGGTGATGGATGCCACATTTTTGAGGCATCGCTCCATGAAGATGACCTTGATACTACAGAGGCTAGTGCCCATGATGGAGCTGACTACATTTACTTGATCCTGTGCAGTAGTCACCTGCCCAACCCCATACCAGACAGTGACGTAGCCAGTTAGAATACATTCCATGGTACATCTGTAGAAATTTGCGAGCATCTATGGTGACATACCAAATCTCCTCAAACTCCTAATGAAATATAGCTACCTTCGTGACTTCTTTGTAGCTGGATTGACATGTTAGGCCCAGGATAGATCCTCAAAGATATTAACACACAGGAACTTGAAATTGCTCACTCTAGAACCATGGAAGCGACTAGATCTACAAGGCAAATGAGGGTTACCTTCGAGGATAGAGTTTCTTGGATACAGCAAGAGGAAAAAAACCCTATAGTAGAGAGACTACTGAACAATATCCAATTACAGTGGATAACTGAAGGGTTTAAGTATAAAACAAAGGATCATGCCCACTACCCATCCACCATTTTCATTCATTGTGGAATTTGTCTGCCACCACACAGAAATGCGAAATGACCCAAGTTACCCAACTTCCGGTAACACGTCATTCAAAGCAAAAGCATGCAAAACCAAAACCCCTATCACGATCAACAAAATCAAAGTAGAAAATTCTGTCATGAATCCCAATATACAATACCATTTCCATAAGAAACGTCACCTCTAAGGGAAATGCAGAGGATTCAGAGAAAACCCACTTGCAGACTGGAGGCGCTTTTTAAAGGAGTACTCAATGTGTTTCAAATGTTTTGCTTCAACAGCGCACCAAGCAAGACTGTGAAGCTACCATACTGCACTGAATACAACCATGACCAGCATATATCAGTATTTCATTCAGGGCCAGCACCTTGGGTGACTACTGGTTCCAGCACACTTGTAGTAGTGCATGGCGGGGAGCCACCTGAGCATCTATCAGACGTAGCTACTTCCTCGTCCACAGAGATATGGGAGACAGGCTTCCAAGACAAATCCTGCTCGAGAATATTGTGGCTACGGGGGTCAGGGGGTATGGAGGGAAGGCTGGCGCGGGGTTCTGAGTTGGATGATCAGCCATGATCATAATAAATGGCGGTGCGGGCTCGAAGGGCCGAATGGCCTACTCCTGCACCTATTTTCTATGTTTCTATGTTCATCAACATATATCCAAAAGGACCTCCTGAGGCATATGTGATATTAGATGATCAGAGCAATGTGTCATTGACAAAATCAACATTCTTTGACACATTCAGTATTCAAAGCTGTTTTTCCATATACTCTAAAGAAAAGTTCTGGAACATCAGAAGTTACTGGAAGAGGAGCCAGTGGAATTGTCTTGTAGTCAATTGGAGTGGAGGTCTGCTTACCCTTGCCAACTCTCATTGAGTATGACCATATTCCCAACAGCAGGGATGAAATCCCAACCCCTGAGGCTGCATGTGGTCATTCACATCTCAAGGCAATAGCTGATCCCTTGCACTTGACTCTTCTGCTGAGATTCTCCTGCTTCTTGGCAGAGACACCATCTGTGCATATAAGGAACGTGAACAGGGCAGTGGTCGGCACCAATGCACCTTATGGCCAATGACTGGACCTGGGTTGGATCATAGTGGGTGAAGTCTGCCTCAAAGGTGCTCATCAGCCCGCTGTCAGCATATTTAAGACAAATATCCTGGAAAATGGGGCCCATCGTTTCAAACCCTGTGAGAGTAGAATCTGTACAAAAAAAGACTGTAGGCAAGCAAACCAAGTGCCCTGACATACTTACCTCTGCTCAGACTTAGGCAAGCTGGTCTACAGTCTCTTGGAAGATGATTATAAGCTGGCACCTTCCATCAAAGATGAGGTCTTCCTTCGAATCATGAACAAAGAGATTAACAAATATGAGTCAGTTAGGTAGCTCTCCTTCCTTTTCTGTTGGCATGACAACTCTGATCAAATAACAGAGAGCTGGCACTCAGTTAACATGTCCCTCAGACACACATTAAGAAACAAATCAAAAGTAAAAGATCATTACACAGAGTTCATAGAGAGACTCTCAGGAACAATAATGCTGAGTTAGCACCTCCACCAGATCGCAACAAAGAAAATTGGTATTGCCCAATATTGGTGTTTACTACCCCCACAGAAAACTGCACAACCATGAAATGTCTTTGTTTCAAGTGCATAATTCAAAAGTGTATCTCAGAACAAAGTGCTCTTGCAGGGTCCAGACCTCAATAACAGTCTGTTCAGGGTGCTCAGGTGCTTCAGAACTGAGTTGGCTGCAGTGAAGGCAGACATTGAACAAGTGTTCTACAACTTGCTAGTGAAAGAGGATCATCAAGACTATCTCAAATTCTCGTGGTTTAGTGACCACCAAATTAACAACGAAATTCTGGAGTACCACATGAAAGTTCTTGTATTTAGTAAGTATGCCAGCTGTGGCAATCTATGGCCTTCAAAGGGACAGCTGTCAAGGAAGAGAAGGAATTCAGGCCTGAAGCATAGGGGTACATACAGAGACATTTCTATGTTGATGATGGTCTTAAATAACTTTCTAGTGTGAAGAAGCAGGCAGTGTGCTGAAAGTGCTGTAAGACACATTGGCACAGTCAAATCTCAGACTGCATATTATCCCATACAACAGTGCTGAGGTCATTCATTGATTCCCATCTGAAGATCTAGCCAAAGGTCTATAGAATCTTGATCGTGGACAGGACCTCCCTCCTATGCAGTGCAGTCGGGGCCTTTGACGGGACGTCATTATCAGCACCCTTACTTTTCAACTCCCTGATACCAAAAGAGCCTTTACACATTACAGCATGCTATCAACTTAGCCTATTCAACCCCCATGGATTTGCTCCTCCAGTCAGTATCCAGAGAGGCTTTATGCTAAGAGAGTTGATCTCGGACACTTGTGGATGAGATATCCCACTCCCTAATGAGAAACATGAGCAGTGGAAGCAGTAGTGTTCCTCCCTTCAGGATCATAAAGAATTGAAGATTCCAAGAACCTACACAACAATTTTGCTATCTACAGCTCAGAAGGAGGAGCTCTGCATCTTTTGTGATTCATCAACCAAAATTTATTGTTACTGTTGCATACTTGAAGGCCACAGGTACTGCTGGATATTGCGGTTGGATTCATCTTGGGCAAGGCAAAACTCACTTCAGAGGAAACTCTCCCAACAATCATTCTGGATAAGCACCACGTCACTTCTCTGCTCATTAGACATTATCAAGATTAAGTATGTCATCAAGGCTGACATTTTTGAAACGGGAATGGTTAAACACTGTGCAGTAAGACATTTTTCAAGAACAGTCTATGAGACTGTCTTTCTTTTGCCAAAGATGCAATGAATTGATCACTTGACTTCTGTCTCAATAGTTAACCCTGGCATCGTATGGATCTGTGAGTCTTATGCTTCATTAATATCGGTAAATATTTAGTAGATATAGTTTGAACGAAGTATTATGTTCATCATTTATCGCTATTAAGTATTATGTTTATCATTGCGCTATGAGTTACTCTTATGTACACAGTATAGTTATGAAATATTGTTTGTGTGTATTACCTTGGTTGACACCGATTGCGAGAATAATCAATCAATTCAAAGTACATTTATCATCTAAGTATGTATACGTTATACAACTTTGAGATTCGTCTCCCAACAGGCAGATATATAAAGGAGTCTGTCTTAGCACCCAATGTGCAGAGAATAAAAACCACATCATGCTCCTTGAAATAAATATAAAAAGTAAAATAAAATAACCCATAAAAACAACCGACAAACACCCAATGTGCAATGAAAAAAAATCATGCAAACAGTAACCGCAAGAAAATAGCGTTTCTGAAATGAAGTCCACAAAGAGAGTCTTATAATTTAGCGCAAAGTCAAGTAAATATCACGGAGCAGTGATCTGAACTGGCCTAGTACCTCACCTCAAGCCCCGACACCTTAACTCTCCACCCAAACATCAGGTTTTGGTGCTTTAAGCAGCGATCTGAACCAGCCCATACTTCGCCTCGAGCCTCAACCCTGTGCTTAAATCTCCGTCAATAATTGACAGTATTAGGATATTCAGGTGTGCAACAACTCTTTATTGAATATGTATTTTACTTAACTTTCTAAAGTTTCATAAGTAAGATCTCTTTAAAAGCTCTGAAGGAAGCTTCTGCCTCTAGTGTTTTCTGAGAAGGTGTTTAACTCGCTGCGTAGATTTGCAGTAGACCCCCATGCCATCCTTTAAGACTCTTTGACCAAGTTTTTGCCTTACCCCATCCTATTTCCTTCTTTGAATGGAGTTCCTTCCTCCCCTTGTGTTCTATCTCCCTTAAATCTCTCAATAATACTTATTGTAGGAGCCATGTATCCTGAGCTTTATTATGGGCATTATGGTAACTAGTTACATTAATGGGAGCATGGTAAAATCAAAGGAAATAAATTACATATTCATACTTGTTTTGTTTTGTGACAGTTTGTAGCTTGGTCCGATGGAGGCCATATCTTTGCTGACCACTGATATAATGCTTAATAATGCTTAATCGTACATTTCCTAATTGCTAATAAGGATCAAAATAGGGAATTCGACTCTGGAGCAATTACTGGAGCTGTGGACATGTCACCCAAGTATAACATCTCTGTGGGAGACTGGTAGCAATTGTTTTGTTTTGATTTTGGATCAATTTTGCCGTTACATTTTGTCAGCAAAGGTTTTGACAGTTAGATCAAATGAATAGCAGCCTGTGGCAAGTACAACCTGTTTTGTTGTTCACACTGTGTGGGTGGTTAGAAACATAGTTTTGAAGTGGTCAAACGTTGTGGTTCAACTGGGTTGGACTGAAAAACTGTAGTGGTGGTTTCCTGAAGTGTTCGATCCTTGGTTCTATTGAATGTTGAAGAAATGAAATAATTGAATTGCTTCTATTGTTGAAAAGCTGAATTGAACCTGCCATTGTTTTGTCTCATCTGCACACAAGATTAAATGACTTCAGCTAGAAGCAGTGACTTTGAAGGCCAGTTCCCTGTGGGAAATGCAAATATTTATGAAGTCAAATAAAAAGTTGTGACGACTGCTAAGTTACAGGATGATATATGTGCTGAAGATGGCGTATCTAACATGTGTAGAGCATGTTCAGTTGCTAGCAGATCAACGTCCTGTGTCTGAAACCATATCAGTATGCACTAGAACACAGGTTGATTTAGCCGAGTTACATGAAGGACAACAGACATTGAGGCATAAGCATGCCTAGGAGGAAAAGGTGGGAAGGCTATGAAGAGACCAGGAACAGCTTCAGTGGAAGATGGAAGAGCTTAAGTTGCATGAAGAAATTGGAGCCAAGATAGCCAGAGTTAAAGTGCTAAGTGCTAAACACGCTACAGCATAACAAATCTCTGGTGAGAGTTCCTATGTTGATACGGAACAGAAAAAAATTCAGCTTTCTCAATGTCAAAGTGGATACATTTCAGAATCAAATGTGTATGAGCCATGAGTTTGAACCTCAAGGGGTAGTTCATTCTCAGCCTGCACCAAAGAGGTACTCTGAACCTATGCCATATCCAATAGCACAAGGTATGATGACACTCATGTTTGAGATGACAAAGGCTACCCTAGAGAGTTTGTTAAAAGTTGCCAGCAGGCCGAACCAGAACAAGGATGTCTAAAGACCCAAATTTTACAACAGGAACATTTTGGTGATGAGCACAAAATTGCTGCAGACTACATAAAAAAGGCTCTTCTTGGCCACCTATCCAATCAGAAGACATAGTAGCTATTCAAAACTACACTCTTTTTCTTAGAAGTTGTTGCAATGCCATGGAAGATGTACAGACCATGCATGAGTTGAAAATGCCTGCTAATATGAAAATTGTCGTAAATAAATTGCCTGATAAACTTTGGACAGAATGGGGATCGGCAATGTATGAACTACAAAAGTGCATAACCATAAGGTTACTTTCACTGACGCTGTTAATTTTATTGAAAGGCAAGTGAAGATTGCTGCACACCCAGTATTTGGGAAAATATACAAGGCTACATCACTGGCAGTAAGCAAAGGTATGAACAAACCTGAATCACAAATTCATTCTCAAGCTAAAGGAAGTAGCTTCGCCTCTACTGAGGCTACTGTGGAAAGTGAAACTGAACCCAGAGTTGATGAAAAGGGTGGAGATTCAGAACAAGCCACGAATGAAGCAAACACAGTAGTAAGTATCGCCCTGGTCTTACAGGTGCTGGTGATCACAATGGTAAACTTCCTATAATTCCAGTTCAGCTCAAGTCTAAGAAGAGTAACAAGACAGTGGTTACTTATGTTTTCCTGGATCAAGAAAGTATAAAAGTGTTCTGCACAGACAGCCTCATGAACAAGCTCAACCTGACATGAAAAGGGACACACATTTTCTTACACACTGTGGGTCAAGAGAATGTTGTGAGTAGCTACATCATTTCAGAATTGGAAGTGGCTGGCTTAGATAGTGAAAGCTATTGTGAACTGTCTAACATCTATACACAGGAAAGTATGCCTGTCCACAAAGGAAACATTCCTTGTCAGGGAGATTTCAGTAATGGTCTCACCTGAAGCATGTTTATTTGCAGAAAATTGAGCCATTGCAAGTGATTTGTAGTGGTAATGATGGAATCAGTACAAAGCTACGTTGGACTGTTAATTGACTATTGAAAGTAAACTGTAATGATGGAAGGGACTATGCTCAGCCATAGCTAACAGTTAATGGGACTTCAGTTTCGCACTTGGATGAGCTTTGGCAGCAATGTTTCAAGATAGATTTTCCCGAATACAGTCAAGAAAGACAACCTGGTTTGGCAGGAGGAGGTCATAATCCGGTATAGACTGCTAACTAAAAGAGGACATTTGTGCAAATATTGAGATTTCATGTCTCCAGTGTCTTGGTAAAATGTAGTTGTAATTATTACAGTGTAATAATTAGGGGGCTGGAATGTAACAGCCATGTCTCTGTGCTGTGCATTTATCATGTGCATTATGGTAACTAGTCACATTAATGGTGCCATGGTAAAAGCAAAAGAAATAAATTACATACTTATGCTTATTTCGTGGGAGAAGTAGCTCAGTACCACAGAGGTCATATCTTTGTTCACCACTGAGATAATGCTCAATAATGCTTAATTGTATGCTTGCTAATGGCTAATGAAGAATCAAAATAAGGAATTCGACTCTTTGGAGCAATCATTGTAGCTGTGGTCGTGTCGCGCATCTACAACAATTCTGTGGGGCCAAATGCTGGCGGCAATTGTTTTGTTTTGATTTTGGATTAATTTTGCATCTATACACATTTTTATAGTAATATTAAGACATAATGATTATTACTTGGGTAGAAGCAATAAAGATGTATGTGATTTCCTTCTTATTATGCCTATTTACACAATATATTATTTATCTTAATACTCATTTACAGTTTGGCCCAGTGTTCAGATGTACCAATACATTATCTCATGACACTTAATTGAATTTTCTAAGCTCTGCTCAAAGTGGTGAGCACATACTCTAGTTTGAAAATGAAAGCAGTATTTTTCTTAGAAGTGCTATCAATTAGATGTAATATTAAACTGAATCCCTGTTCTAGAGAAGGTTTTTATATGGTACTAATAGGAAGTTCTACTAAGGAATTGACCGAAGTTACTTTTTTAACAGGTTACCCAAAATATGTTGTTAAACCCATTTTCTGCTCAAGGGATCGTGCAATTGTGCTTTATATTATACATTTTATAATACACTGTGACTGAAGTTTTAAAGCAATTCAATGCATGCTTTAAAAAAAGCTGGAACAACCCTAATGAGATAACACAAAAAAGCTCATTCCTACTTTTACATTAGCTATTTAAAAATGAGTACTGAGCAGGCTTTCAAAATTTCAGACACCAGATGTGATGCTGACAGTAACTGTTAGATCACTTGTAACTGTAGTGGGCAAACTTCAGTTCTAAATCTTACCTCATGCACCACTTGTGAAAAATCATATTTGAATTTGACCAGAAGTAAGTGAGAGTCTCTGAGTTCCTGCATAAAATATAAAAGTTTTGAAATCTTCAGATTTTCCTTGAGTTGAGAATAGTTTCTGCTACTATTCACAAAGGAAGAAATAGAGGTTAGATCATGAGGTAACAGTACATTTCAGAAAATTGCTTACTTAACTGATATGCAACATAATGACTTAAGAATAAAATATTTAAGTAAACCTGTTTAATACCATTATACTGCAAAATATTTTTAGGTTTGTCATTAAGATGTGATTTTTCAATGATCAACACTGATTTCTTGAGGCATGTTTTCATTAGGTTGGGTGATGGATATCATTGGACATCTAGCTATTACAAATGTTGAAGGCATATGGGCATCATACAGAGCCACATAAAAGAGCAGAACACAGAAAACAATGACAAAAAATCACAAACTAGAAAGCACGCTTGTATACTAGTTATGAATTTTTCTCTCTTCTACTTTTCACATTGCTAGCTCCTGGAAAATTGGTCCAGTATTTTTGAGGTGACAGAGGAGAAAGATAAGTTTTAGTAAGGAAAAATTGGATACCATTAGAGTCATAGAGCACTACAGCACAGAAACAGGCTCATCAGCCCATCCAGTCCATGCGAAACTGTTATTCTGCCTAGTCCCATCAACCCACACCTGGCTCATTGCCCCCCATTCCATCTACAGTGGCATGCAAAAGTTTGGGTACCCCTGGTCAAAGTTTCTGTTACTGTGAATAGCTAAGCAAGTAAAAGATGAACTGATTTCCAAAAGGGGGTGTACTAAGTACTGCCATGCAGGGTGCCCAAACTTTTGCTTCGGGCCCTTTTCCTTTTTTGTTATTTAGAAACTGTAAAAGATGGAAATAAAGAAGTTTTCTTGCTTAAGATATTAAAGAAATGTGTAATCTTCAACTTTATGCCTTTTGGAAATCAGTTCATCTTTTACTCGCTTAGCTATTCACAGTAACAGAAGTTTTGACCAGGGGTGCCCAAACTTTTGCATGCCACTGTATGCACTTATCTAAATTTCTGTTAATTGTTGAAATCAAACCCATATCCAGCACTTCCACTGGCAGCTCGTTCCACACTCGCACCACACTCCAAGTGAAGAAGTTTCCCCTCAGGTTTCCCTGAATTATTTCACCTTTCACCCTTAACCCATAAGCTCTAGTTCTAGTCTTGCCCAACCTCAGTGGCAAAAGCCTGCTTTCATTTACTTCATCTGTACCCCACATAATTTTTGTATTTTTTTTCAAATATCCCCTTCATTTTTCTATGTTCCAGGGAATAAAGTCCTCATCTATTCAACCTTTGTCTATAATTCAGGTCCTCAAGTCTCAGCACCATCCTTGTAAATTTTCTCTGCACTCTTTCAATTGTATTGATATTTATCCTGTAGGAAGGTGACCAGAACTGCACACAATATTCCAGATTAGGCCTCATGAACATATACAACTGCAAGATAATATTTCAACTCCTGCACTCAGTACTTTAATTTATGAAGGCCAATGTTGCAAAATCTCTCTTCACGACCTACTTTTAACACCACTTTCAAAGAATTATAGATCTGTATTCCCAGATCCTTCTGATCTATCACACCTTCAGTACCCTACTGTTCACTACGTAAGTCCCACCCTGGTTTGTCCTCCCAATTTGCATTAAAGTCCATCTGCCATTTTCAGCCCATTTTTCCAGCTGATCCAGATCCTGCCACAAACTTTGATAGCCTTTTTCACTGTCCACATTGCCTCCAATCCAGATGTCATCCACAAATTTTCTGATCCAGTTTACCATATTATCATCCAGCTCGCTAACATTGATGACAAACAACAATGGACCCAGCGCTGATCACTGTGGCACACCACTGGTCACAGGTCTCCAGTCAAAGAGGCAACCATCTACTATCACTGTGCCCAGCCATCTAATATACCCAGCCCTCCATAATGCAATTGTCTTAGACCACAAGATATGGGAGAAGTAGGCTATTCGGCCCATCGAGTCTGCTCCGCCATTCAATCATGGGCTGATCCATTTCTTCCAGTCATCCCCACACCCCTGCTTTCACTCTATACCCTTTGATACCCTGGCTAATCAATAACCTATCTATCTCTGCCTTAAATACACCCAATGATGGCCTCCACAGCTGCTCGTGGCAACAAATTTCACAGATTTACCACCCTCTGACTAAAGTAATTTCTCCGCATCTCAGTTCTAAAAGGATGTCCTTCAACTCTGAAGTTGTGCCCTCTTGTCCTAGAATCCCCTACTATGAGAAATAACTATGCCATATCTAATCTGTTCAGGCCTTTTAACATTCGGAATGTTCTATGAGATTCCCCCCCCCCCCAATTCTCCTGAACTCTAGGGAATACAGCCCAAGAGCTGCCAGATGTTCTTCATACAGTAACCCTTTCATTCCTGGAATCATTCTCGTGACTCTTCTCTGAACTCTCTCCAATGTCAGTATATCCTTTGTAAAATAAAGAGCCCAAAACTGTACACAATACTCCAAGTGTGGTCTCACGAGTGCCTTAAAGAGCCTCAACATCACATCCCTGCTGTTATATTCTATACCTCTAGAAATGAGTGCCAACATTGCATTCGTCTTCTTCACACCCTTCTCAACCTAGAGGTTAACCTTTAGGGTATCTTGCACAAGGACTCCCAAGTCCCTTTGCATCTCTGCATTTTGAATTCTCTCCCCATCAAAATCATAGTCTATCTTCCACCAAAGTGCATGATCCAACATCATATTTCATTTGCCACTTTTTTGCCCATTCCCCTAAACTATCTAAATCTCTCTGCAGGCCTACCTCAACACTACCCACTCCTCCAACTATCTTTGTATCATTGGCAAATTTAGCCACAAATCCATTAATAATGTAGTCCAAATCATTGACATACATCGTAAAAAGCAGCAGTCCCAACACCGACCCCTGTGGAACTCCACTGGTAACTGGCAGCCAGCCAGAATAGGATCCCTTTATTCCCACTCTCTGTTTTCTGCTGACCAACCAATGCTCCATCCATGCAAGTAACATCCCTGTAATTCCATGGGCACTTATCTTGCTAAGGAGCCTCATGTGCGGCACCTTGTCAAAGGCCTTCTGAAAATCCAAGTACACCACATCTACAACATCTCCTTTGTCTATCCTGCTTGTAATTTCCTCAAAGAATTTCAGGAAACCGTGCTGGCTTTAGCCTATCTTGTCATGTGCCTCCAGGTATTCCGTAATCTCATCCCTGACAATCGATTCCAACAACTTCCCAACCACTGATGTCAGGCTAACAGGTCTATAGTTTCCTTTCTGTCACCTCCCACTCTTCTTAAATAGAGGAGTAACATTTGCAATTTTCCAGTCATCCAGTACAATGCCAGAAATATCGATTCTTGAAAGATCATCATCCTCCGGTACGTTGGCAGCGCGCTTGGATACAGTGGTCTCTCTAGGTCCAATCACAGGTGCAATTGTTCGTCCTTTATATCTTCACAATTGTAAGTTACTGCTAGATATTAAGAACACAAAGTATGTCAGATCTACCCTCCTAGTGCGTTGCTGGATAGCGATGAAGCTGGACTTGTTGTGCACCGTGCCTGCTTCAGCCACCCAAGGAAGAAGGTACAAAATAGTGGTGTGTAATCTAAAGAATGGTGCAGTTTGTTTTTTTTTTGTGTGATCACAAGTCCCTGTTGGACATTGGTAATATACAATACCATTAGTCCAATTCACTGGTTCATTGGTGAGACTGATGGTGGGGAGTTGCGAGGCCTCAGTTGTGGCACAGGCCAGGCTCTTATTTATGCCTCAGTGTCACCAGTTGCGGCCACCGAAGAAGGAGACGCCAGAGCTGGCTGCATGCCACTTGATTCCATGTTGGGTTGGAGGTTGGCCCTTCCAGTCACTGAGTGGGAGACAAGCTGAATTGCCTTCATCTGTGGCTGCACTGCATGATATAAGGAATTGCTGGGGGCTGTTAGCTAGTTAGAGATAAAGTGCGGAATGGGCCCTTCAAGCCACACTGCCCAGCAACCCCCAATTTAACCCTAGCCTAACAGGACAATTTACAATGACGAATTAACCTATTAATCTAGAGGAACACTGTTGTGTTTGGCTGTATTCATATGTATGGTTGAATGACAATTAAATTTTAACTTGAAAACTCTGACTTCTCCTTGCATTTAAGGGCTGTGAAACTGGATCACAGAGAACTGGGTGTATTAGATGGTTGGGCACAAGTGAGTTGGAGGGTGGTGGCGCTAGATGATGGTAGCTGGATTTATTATGAAATAGAGAAAGGGTGGAGAATAATACCTGCAATAGGTCAGAGAAGCCTGAGCCTGTCAAGGATGGCTTCAACTGCAATAGCTTGATCAGACTGCACTGGTCAGGGCTATTTGGGAGTCTGGCAACAGCTGGGGTACTGGCAACAGATGGGAATAGGTGCAAGAATACCGTCATCTGAATGGACATAAGCTTCATCTTCCAGGGAACTACTGTAATTTAACTGGCTGGTGCTTCAACAAGAGTTCAGGAGGACAGACCACTGTAAAGCCCTGGAATTTCTTTTCAAATGTATCCAGAATCACAATGACAGCAATACAAGATTCCCCTGCACCATTCAGTCCTCTGTTGACCATTATTTGTATTGCAATGAAAGCTTTGTGATTGGGCATCAGATCCTGACCAAGCTGAGGACCACAGTTGTACATTTAAGGAATGGGGGTCCAAGGTTGTGTTCAAAGGCCTGTACCAGTTTTGGCAATAGGCTCCACCATGCTTCTTGACTTTTGGCAAGTTTTCCCATAAAAGAAGTTAACTAACTCCTCTGTAGCACATCTAATGCACAATCTCACCCTCTGGCACAATGCATTTACTCAGTCTTTTTATTCTGTACAATTGAAGATGTCTCATTGTGTTGGATCCCTCCTCTAGTGAGATGTTGATCTCTGTGCTAATACCAGCAACTGTAAAATCAGGATATGGTGTCATTTCATGTTCTATTTTTTCACTTCATTGGCAGAGAAGGTTCCAGTGCTTGTGTAGGAAAAATTAAAAGGAAATGAAAGCTACATTGACATGAGAGGAATGGAGAAATGAGTGTGTACTTATGCCATCAAAGATTCAGAAGACCAATCACTGTCTCTACAACCACAGCAGTGCTCAGTGTTGCTAGTACTCATCATGGTCAGTATTTCTTTCTCTTCACTGGAAAGAGAAGTGCATCAGTGAATGTCCTATAATACGTTAAAAATGCAGGGGTACTTGTATCCTATTTATATCTGGCCACCCTGTACCTCAAGGGAGAACTGGGCCCATGAATTTCCAGTAGAATGTTTTGCATGATGTCATGGTTGAACTCGCAAATTTGCATGCAAGTCCTACCATGAGACTTTCAACATTGTAAACTTTATGATGGTGAGATAAAAAAGTTGAATACTAATTGATAAATTCTTCAGAGAGGGTAATTGAGTGTGATGAAATGAGCACTGGATAAGTAATGCAGTGCAGTCAGTAGGGATTTGTTATATAATGACAGATCTTACCCTGACAATTCATATTTTACTACACTTTTCTTGGACTGCTTCTCTTTTTTTGGAGTAGCATCTCCGGCATTTACATCTATGGCTCCATACACTCACAGCTTCCTAGGCACAGTCTGAAGACTCTCTTGCCCTTACTTGCTTACAGAGTGTCTTACTTACTGTGTCTTGGACAGAGACCTCTCGTAAACTGTCAAAAACATACACGGTGCATGCTGCCACACATCTACAGCTGTTCTATAAAGCACGGATTAATTTTCCCAATAGCTCTTGCAACTGCAGTGCACCTCCCCCTTTAAGAAATTCATGCTACTCTTAAGTAGTACTTGTCATTTATGATAGCTGGCTTCTGCTGAAGCATAAAAACTATGATCATATAACCACATAACAATTACAGCACAGAAACAGGCCATCTCGGCCCTTCTAGTCCGTGCCGAATGCTTACACTCACCTAGTCCCATCTTCCTGCACTCAGCCCACAACCCTCCATTCCTTTCCTGTCCATATACCTATCCAATTTTTTTTTAAATGACAAAATCAAACCTGCCTCTACCTTTACCTCAATAATAACAGGGTTGTCGTGAGGGAGAATTTAATTCCCCCAATATTCATTGGCGAGGGGTTTAGATGGGATGGAGTTTGTTAAGTGCATTCAGGAAGGTTTCCTGACACAATATGTAAACAGGCCTACAAGGAGCCTGTACTTGGGAAATGAACTTGGTCAGGTGACAGGTCTCTCAGTGGGAGAGCATTTTGGAGATAGTAATCACAATCCTACCTGCTTTACCATAGCATTGGAGAAGGACAGGAATAGACAAGTTAGGAAAGCATTTAATTGGAGTAAGGGGAAATATGAAGCTATCAGGCAGGAACTTGGAAGCATAAATTGGGAACAGATGTTCTCAGGGAAATGTACGGCAGAAATGCGGCAAATGTTCAGGGGATATTTGTGTGGTTTTCTGCATAGGGTTTCATTGACAGCCTGCAACAATCAGGCCTGACAAAATGACCTTTAATGTCAGTGTAGTTCCATTATGTCCTATTCAAAGGTTCTAAGGTTCATTTTATCAAAGTATGTATGCAGAATACAACTCTTGAGACTTGTCTTCTCCAGACAGCCATAAAATACAGAAAACCAGAGTAGTTGAAAGAAAGGCATCACCCCCCATTAAAAGAAAAAGAAACAAAACCTCCCCAAACCCCTCCCTCATACAAAAATTAGCTTATCACCCACATGGAGAAACAACAAGAACATTAAACCACAAACCCCAGTCCACAGGTCAGCAACAAGGTATTCTCTCTTGCATTCTCTCCATGGTAGTCATTCATCCTGTCAAGATCCTAGAGAAGTTTCAGTGGTAGATTTATCACAGTCTAACATGACCCTGTGACCGTCACAGTTATTTTTTTTAAAAAGGTGATTCAAAAATAGTGGCCAATAATGGAATCTCCAGCTTTTTTTATTTCCCAGGCTTACAGATGTGAAGCTAGTAGTGCTTCTTTACCAACACTGCAAGGTGAAGAAAATCATACCCAAGACTGGGGATCAAAACTTTCATTACTTTCTAAATGTGGTGAAACTTTCTGCCTTAAACAATTAAACCATCAGAGGCACTAGTTAGCAATACTTAAGCATGGATGGAACAAGATCTTCACTTTAGGCAAACTTGACATTATATTTGGAGGGTTGTCTCCAAGAATGCAATCAAAAAAGCCCCAAAAATGGTCACTAGTGCATATATAATTACAAAAATTTTCTACAAGAAAACATCATATTTAAAAGCATCACAGGTTAGCTATCGTCATTTTTTTCAATTCAAAAAATATTTGGTAAATCCTCTTCATGCAGAATGTATTGTGTAACATGACACTTACCACCAGTCTCGATAAAATGACCGATCTCCAAACCTCATCAGCTCAGCAATAAAGTTCAAAGTTGAATGAAAGAACCCATGGAAAAATATGATCCACATGAAATGATTCGGTATCTGCAAGAGGAACATTCAATATTCCTAAACTGCTAATTGTATAATTTTCACTTTGTAGAGACAATTTTGGTCTTAAAGACAGAGTTGTAATTGTCAATACTTTCTTTTCCAGATCACAAGATATGCTGAATAACTTTTCACTTCCAAATGGGCATTCTTCTGTCTACGTGCTCACTGGTCCCTTACCATGCTGTTTGGAATGTAGCATTCACTATCATTGTGTATGCTGGCATCGGTTTAGGATCTGCCAAAGTTTTTGTTCCCATCTTGGATTGCTGAATAGTGGGTGGGTGGGGGAGGGGGGAATGTCGTGGAATTGATCCCACTGGATGTGTGAGACACAAAAACGATCAGATTCTCTGGCTCAGTCCAGCAGTCCAGAATCTTTATTACAATGTCTAATTTAATGAGGTGTACCAGTTAAGGTATCACTACCAATTCAAATACTGCACCTACAGAGTTGTGAGACTCAAATTCATAATCAAATCTCTTCTAATTGCCCTATGAAATTTACTTGTAGGCAGCATGAATTTCTATTGTGTGTCTGATAGCTATGACTGAGCATTGTGGCAATTGATAGAGAATTCAGGGTCCAATTAAAATATGGACTTCAGAATCACTACCTTAAGGAAGAGATATTTGGAAAGAACATTTGAATTCAATATGAAAGTTAACATAATTGAAAAATAACTTCCATGAAATAGATTTATACTGACAGGTATATTTCTTCTACAAGTACTATTATCATTCTATTAAGTAAATACAGAAATATAAAATTATAACTCTATTCAAAGGATTACACTATTAAAATTGATTATGAAAAAGGTGAGAAAGAATTAACTACTTTGTTCTAAATTATAGCCATTCTTGCCAGCAGGCTGAGAGTCCACCCTGCCTGATCAATAACACAACCTAGTTAGATCATTACAGATTAGAAGTGAATGGAGCAAGCTCTAAAACTAATTTTGATATTAGCAGGTACAAATAAGAAGTTGGGAGGTGTACAAGCTAGAAGGCAATAGGTGAAGCCACCCACCTGGCCCCACCTTCTTATTCTGGCATCTTCTCTTTTCCCCCTAGCACTGATGAAGGGTCTCGGCTCAAAAAGTTGGCAGTTTATTCATCTCCATAGATGCTGCCTGACCTACTGAGTTTGTCCAGCATTTTGTGTGTGTTGCTCTAGATTTCCAGCATCTGCAAAATCTCTTGTGTTTCTGATAACTTGCACACTATTTTGAGATTCCAATTAGCTCATAGGTTACTTGTGGGGGTGAATTGCATCAGATTTCTTTGTGATGATGGGGTTATATGCACACAGTGAACATCTGCTTGAAAAATGCATGCAGTGCTAATATGATGACAGCCTGACATTCTGGAGCAAAACTATCACCCAATGCAAACTTTGAAAATGGTGTGATTCAATGCACATTTAGCAACAACAAAGGTCCACTATAGGTATGGGAGAGCCATTTACATGTTAGCTACAGGTTAATTTCTTCTGATTGCTGCTGCACTATGTGTGCTTAACTGTTTCAAGCTACAAGTCTCAGGGAGTGGTGAAGCAGAACCTGCTTCTGCAGAAAGTAATGTGGCAGAATTCTTCAAAATCTCTATCTGAGGGGAAGTCTAATGTGAGATGTCCATGCTTAAATAAGGAGATCCTCACTGAAATCTGCCACTAACTGCAGTTACCATACTCTGCAATTAGAGCAGAACAAGGGGAAGGATAGCAATGACAATCTCTAATTGTGACAATGTGTTTAGCTCTTAACTGGCAGACATCGGAACGGTTTGGTAAGATGGGTCACTGTCACTCTTTAATCAAAGAAGGCAAAACACATTTTGTTCTCCTTTGCCTGAGAGAAGCTGCCTGAATAATCAAATGGCTTATAATAGTTACAGCTTTCCCCCCCCCCCCCGTACAGGGTATCATTGACTTCACCACCATTGCTTCACATCCATTGCATATCAACTCTGCCCTACACCAGAACAGGAACATATTTCACTGCATCAATGACTAACTGGAATGAAATGATGTCAAATTGAAATTGAAATTGAAATACCCTTATTGTCATTGCATAGTACAATTTGTCATGCACCAATATAGCGAAAATGAGTTTGCAACTCTCATACTCAATGCTATAAAACAACAAATAAATAAATAAAAACACGTAACCAGCCAGTACAAGCAATGTCCAGCAGTACAAAAGTGCAACTCAGAAGCATGACAGCCATAAAACCAGTATTAAAGTAGCAATATAACAAATTTATGGATGATGCTTGATCGGTTGGTTCAGAGCAATTATAGCCCTGGGGAAAAAACTATTTTTCAGTCTGGAAGTGCGCGCATAGAAAATCTTATAATGTCTGCCTGATGGAAGAAGTTCAAACAGATGATTGCATGGGTGTGTATTGTCTTTACAGATGCGTGTAGCTTTCCTTAGGCAGCAAGAGCTGTAATTGTCCTCCAGGGCTGGGAGCTGTGTCCCGATGCACTAGAGACGACCCGCTGAAGTGCTTTCCTATCAGCTGCTGTACAACTGAGATACCACAAAGAGATGCAGTATGTTAAGATACTCTCTATGGTGCAGCGGTAAAAGGTCACCAGCATCTGTTCAGGTGGACCAGCTTTCTTCAGCATTCTAAGGAAAAACAAGCGTTGCTGTGCTTTTTTAACTATTATAGTGGTATCAGCGGACCATGTAAGGTCTTTTGAGATATGTATTCCCAGAAACCTGGAACTGGACACTCTTTCCACTATGTTTCCATTAATGTAGACTGGAGCGTACTCGTCATCCTGTGACTTTCCAAAATTGATCATTAGCTCCTTAGTCTTTGCTGTATTAAGAGACAGCTTGTTCCCTGAGCAGCAGCTCATTAAGTTCTGTACCTCCACTCTGTATGCTGATTCGTCTCTGTTGGAGATCAACCCGATCACTGTTGTGTCATCTGTGAATTTGACGATGGTATTGGTGTTAAATGCAGGTACACAGTCATAAGTGAAGCAGGTATCTCTCCTAGCATCCTGCCATTTGTCTTTATTTCTTTACTCTGCATCATGTTGTTGTGTTAGTATTTGAAGTGACAAACTAGAATAGCTGAAAGCTGTCAAGCTCTATCAATGGGTAATGGGGCTCATGGCATTGGGGCAAAACTGAATAGCAAGTGTGCAGAATTCGTACAATGAAAAAAACATGACCCATATAATGTAACAGAGCAGTTTGTACACTGAAACATCTTTGTTGCTTAGATAATCTGGTGTCCTGTGACACTGTAAAAAGTGTAATAGTCATAGTCATACTTTATTGACCCGGGGGCAAATTGGCTTTTGTTACAGTTGCACCATAAATAATTAAATAGTAATAAAACCATAAATAGTTAAATAGTAATATGTAAATTATGCCAGGAAATAAGTCCTGGACCAGCCTATTGGCTTAGGGTGTCTGACCCTCCAAGGGAGGAGTTGTAAAGTTTGATGGCCACAGGCAGGAATGACTGACACTCTGTGTTGCATTTCGGTGGAATGAGTCTCTGGCTGAATGTACTCCTGTGCCCAACCAGTACATTATGTAGTGGATGGGAGACATTGTCCAAGATGGCATGCAACTTGGACAGCATCCTCTTTTCAGACACCACCGTCAGAGAGTCCAGTTCCATCCCCACAACATCACTGGCCTTACGAATGAGTTTGTTGATTCTCTGACCGGGTGCACGACATCCTGGTATGAGAGGGAAAGCAACCAGAAGTCGTGATACATGTTGGGACCAACGACGTAGGCAGGAAGAGGAATGAGGTCCTGAAGTGTGAGTTTCAGGAACTAGGCAGAAGGCTGAAGAAAAGGGCCTTAAGGGTGGCGTTCTCAGGATTGCTGCCAGCGCTACGTGATAGTAATGGTAAGAATTGGAGGAGATGGCAGTTGAATGCGTGGCTGAGGAGTTGGTGCAGGGAGCAGGGTTTTAGATTTTTAGATCATTGGGATCTCTTCTGGGGAAGGTGGGACCTATACAGATTGGATGGTTGCACCTGAACTCGAGGGGGAGCAATATCCTTGCAGGTAGGTTTGCTAGCATGGTTCGGGATGGTTTAAACTAATTTACGAGGGGGATCGGACCCAGAACGATAGAGCAGTGAAAGAAGTGCATGGAGTAAAGCCAGATCTAACATACAGAGAGGCTTTGAGGAAAGAGAAGCAGAATAAACGGTGTAAAGACAGTAAGGTAGAAGGGCTGAAATGTGTGTACCTCAATGCAAGAAGCATCAGGAACAAAGGTGATGAACTGACAGCTTGGATACATACATGGAATTATGATGTGGTGGCCATTACAGAGACTTGGCTGGCACCATATTCTCAATATTCCTGGATTTCAGTGCTTTAAAAGGGATAGAGAGGGCGGAAAAAGGGGAGGAGGGGTGGCATTACTGGTCAGGGATACTATTTCAGCTACAGAAAAGGTGGGTAATGTAGCAGGATCCTCTTTTGAGTCAATATGGGTGGAAGTCAGGAACAGGAAGCGAGCAGTTACTCTATTGGGGGTATTCTATAGGCCCTCTGGAAGCAGCAGAGATACAGAGGAGCAGATTGGGAGGCAGATTTTGGAAGGGTGCAAAAATAACAGGGTTGTTAACATGGGTGACTTTAACTTCCCTACTATTGATTGGCACCTGATTAGTTCCAAGGGTTTAGATGGGGCAGAATTTGTTAAGTGTGTCCAGGACGGATTTCTGTCACAGTATGTGGACAGGCCGACCAGGGGGAATGCCATACTAGATCTAGTACTAGGTAATGAACGGGGTCAGGTCACAGATCTCTCAGTGGTTGGGCATCTGGGGGACAGTGACCACCGCTCCCTGGCCCTTAGCATTATCATGGAAAAGGATAGAATCAGAGAGGACAGGAAAATTTTTAATTGGGGAAAGGCAAATTATGAGGCTATAAGGCCAGAACTTGCGGGTGTGAATTGGGATGATGTTTTTACGGGGAAATGTACTATGGACATGTGGTCGATATTTAGAGATCCCTTGCAGGATGTTAGGGATAAATTTGTCCCGGTGAGGAAGATAAAGAATGGTAGGGTGAAGGAAACATGGGTGACAAGTGAGGTGCAAAATCTAGTCAGGTGGAAGAAGGCAGCATACATGAGGTTTAGGAAGCAAGGATCAGATGGGTCTATTGAGGAATATAGGGAAGCAAGAAAGGAGCTTAAGAAGGAACTGAGAAGAGCAAGGAGGGGGCATGAGAAGGTCTTGGCGAGTAGGGTAAAGGAAAACCCCAAGGCATTCTTCAATTATGTGAAGAAAAAGAAGGATGACAGGAGTGAAGGTAGGACTGATTAGAGATAAAGGTGGGAAGATGTGCTTAGAGCCTGTGGAAGTGAGCAAGGTCTTCAATGAATACTTCTGTTCGGTATTCACCAATGAGAGGGAACTTGATGATGGTGAGGACAATATGAGTGAGGTTGATGTTCTGGAGCATGTTGATATTAAGGGAGAGGAGGTGTTGGAGTTGTTAAAATACATTAAGACAGATAAGTCCCCGGGGCCTGACGGAATATTCCCCAGGCTGCTCCACGAGGCGAGAAAAGAGATTGCTGAGCCTCTGGCTAGGATCTTTATGTCCTCGTTGTCCACGGGAATGGTACCAGAGGATTGGAGGGAGGCGAATGTTGTCCCCTTGTTCAAAAAAGATAGTAGGGATAGTCCGGGTAATTATAGACCAGTAAGCCTTACGTCTGTGGTGGGAAAGCTGTTGGAAAAGATTCTTAGAGATAGGATCTATAGGCATTTAGAGAATCATGGTCTGATCAGGGACAGTCGGCATGGCTTTGTGAAGGGCAGATCGTGTCTAACAAGCCTAATAAGACTTCTTTGAGGAGGTCACCAGGCATATAGATGAGGGTAGTGCAGTGGATGTGATCTATATGGATTTTAGTAAGGCATTTGACAAGGTTCCATATGGTAGGCTTATTCAGAAAGTTAGAAGGCATGGGATCCAGGGAAGTTTGGCCAGGTGGATTCAAAATTGGCTTGCCTACAGAAGGCAGAGGGTGGTGGTGGAGGGAGTACATTCAGATTGGAGGATTGTGACTAATGGTGTCCCACAAGGATCTGTTCTGGGACCTCGACTTTTCGTGATTTTTATTAACGACCTGGATGTGGGGGTAGAAGGGTGGGTTGGCAAGTTTGCAGACGACACAAAGGTTGGTGGTGTTGTAGATAGTGTAGAGGATTGTCAAAGATTACAGAGAGACATTGATGGGATGCAGTAGTGGGCTGAGAAGTGGCAGATGGAGTTCAACATGGAGAAGTGTGAGGTGGTACACTTTGGAAGGACAAACTCCAAGGCAGAGTACAAAGTAAATGGCAGGAGACTTGGTAGTGTGGAGGAGCAGAGTGATCTCGGGGTACATGTCCACAGATCCCTGAAAGTTGCCTCACAGGTGGATAGGGTAGTTAAGAAAGCTTATGGGGTGTTAGCTTTCATAAGTCGAGGGATAGAGTTTAAGAGTCGCGATGTAATGATGCAGGTCTATAAAACTCTGGTTAGGCCACACTTGGAGCACTGTGTCCAGTTCTGGTCACCTCACTATAGGAAGGATGTGGAAGCATTGGAAAGGGTACAGAGGAGATTTACCAGGATGCTGCCTGGTTTAGAAAGTATGCATTATGATCAGAGATTAAGGGAGCTAGGGCTTTACTCTTTGGAGAGAAAGAGGATGAGAGGAGACATGATAGAGGTGTACAAGATAATAAGAGGAATAGATAGAGTGGATAGCCAGCGCCTCTTCCCCAGGGCACCACTGCTCAATACAAGAGGACATGGCTTTAAGGTGAGGGGTGGGAAGTTCAAGGGGGATATTAGAGGAAGGTTTTTTACTCAGAGAGTGGTTGGTGCATGGAATGCACTGCCTGAGTCAGTGGTGGTGGCAGATACAGTAGTGAAGTTTAAGAGACTACTAGACAGGTATATGGAGGAATTTAAGATGGGGGCTTATATGGGAGGCAGGGTTTGACGGTCGGCACAACATTGTGGGCTGAAGGGCCTGTACTGTGCTGTACTATTCTATTCTGTTGGTGACTGCTAGCCTCAGCCTGCTGCCCAGCACACAACAGCAAAGATGATCGCACTGGCCACCACAGACTCGTAGAACATCCTCAGCATCATCCGGCAGATGTTAAAGGACCTCAGTCTCCTCAGGAAATAGAGACGGCTCTGACCCTTCTTGTAGACAGCCTCAGTGTTCTTTGACCAGTCCAGTTTATTGTCAATTCGTATCTCCAGGTATTTGTAATCCTCCACCATGTCCACACTGATCCCCTGGATGGAAACAGGGGTCACCGGTACCTTAGCTCTCCTCAGGTCTAGCACCAGCTCCCTAGTCTTTTTCACATTAAGCTGCAGATAATTCTGCTCACACCATGTGACAAAGTTTCCTGCCATAGCCCTGTACTCAGCCTCATCTCCCTTGCTGATTAATCCAACTACGGCAGAGTCATCAGAAAACTTCTGAAGATGACAAGACTCTGAGCAGTAGTTGAAGTCCGAGCTGTAAATGGTGAAGAGAAAGGGAGACAAGACAGTCCCCTGTGGAGCCCCAGTGCTGCTGATCACTCTGTCGGACACACAGTGTTGCAAGCACATGTACTGTGGTCTGCCAGTCAGGTAATCAAGAATCCATGACACCAGGAAAGCATCCACCTGTATCGCTGTCAGCTTCTCCCCCAGCAGAGCAAGACGGATGGTGTTGAAAGCACTGGAGAAGTCAAAAAACATGACCCTAACAGTGCTCGCTGGCTTGTCCAGGTGGGCATAGACACGGTTCAGCAGGTAGACGATGGCATCCTCAACTCCTAGTCGGGGCTGGTAGGCGAACTGGAGGGGATCTAAGTGTGGCCTGACCATAGGCCGGAACAGCTCCAGAACAAGTCTCTCTCAATGTAAAGGGTCTTTGTGATGTACAGCCACATCACTGTGAACTGCCAGTTGTACGATGAACAACAGAAATAGGAGCAAGAGGCAAAGGACACAGAAAAGGGGAAGAGTGAATCTAGACAGTCCCTTTTATCCTTGGCTATCTATGAAAAACCTATCTTTGCAATACTACCAAATGCAAACCCAATTCAATATTCACCAACCATTTACATCAAAGCCACTGCCAACTACGGCATCTATTTGACAACAATTCCAAAATTGCAAAATCAAGATTTTAAGTTGAATTAATCTATGTGTTCTTCTAGTGCCAATTTTCTGTGAAATTTTGCTTACCTTGGTGCAGACTTTCGGAGTAGAAGATTACAGGTTTGCTTTGGAGGACTACTTCAACCAACTGAGCTCTGGCTGTGAATTGTACTTTCATAGTGTAAGTAGTGTTAGTTTTACTGGCTGGCTGATTGATAGGTAGAGTAAGGGCTCTGGCAAACTATCTCTGGAGTTAGCTACCACGTCCATGCACGAAAAGATGAGCAACACACTCTGTCCAAAGGCTAATGCTAATTCTTCTATTCTCCTTGATAAACAATATACAATTTTTGATAAGATTTCCAATTTTTTTTTATTGTGCATTCTATCAGCTCATATCATTAGGAACCTACCTCGGAGTACCAGTAATAAGGAAGGATTAATAAGAAAGTTTGTGGCGAAGGACCACAACGTGGTGACCACAAAATGACAGAATTTCAGATACAGTTTGAAGGTGAAACACTGGGTTCAAACCAATGGCTTCTACTTAAATGATGACAATTCCAATAGTATGTAGGTGCAGTTGTCCAGAACGAACCAGATGAATAAACCAAGATATAGGTCAAAGACTGAACAATGACAAATGTTGAGCAGCAGCAGATATTTAAAGAGCTAGTTCATAACACATAACAGAAATTTATCCCACTAGAATCAGGGATTCCATGAGAAAGAAGAACCATCTGTGATTAAAAAAGGAGGTCAAGGCTACTGTAAATTAAAAGGTAGCATACACAGTGTAGCAAGGACTAGTGGTAGACAAGAAGTTTGGGAATTTTTCCAGGAATGTGCAATAGACAAAAAGGCTCATTAAGGCAAAGCTGATTTTGTGAAAACACTTGCAAAATGAACAGTGTAAGTTTCTATAGATACAGTATGTAATTAAGTAGCTATGGTTCATATTAGATTCAACTTTATTGTCATTGTGCAGAGTACAGATACAAAACCAATGAAATGTATTTAGCATCTGACCAGAAATGCAAAGAATAGTGTTATTTACAAAATAACTGCGAATTAAAGAAGTGCTACAGCATACAAATATAAAAGTACTGAGGCAGTACAATACGGATGCAATACTGCTTAGCATTGCGATGAGAGATTCAGCAGTGTCACAGCCTCAGGGAAGAACCTCTTCCTGTGCCTGCTGGTGCGGGAGCGGAGGCTCCTGTAGCACCTACCGGATGGGAGGAGAGTAAAAAGTCCATGGTTAGGGTGAGATGTATCCCTGATAATGCTTTTTGCCCTGCCCAGGCAGCATTTATGGTAGATATTCTCAATGGTGGGCAACTGGGTGCCGATAATCGCTGGGCAGTTTTCACCACACGCTGGAGTGCTTTGCGGTCCGATACGGGACAACTTCCATACCACACTGAGATGCAGTTGGTGAGTATGCTCTCAATGGTACAGTGGTAAAAGTCCGTCAGTATCCTGGGACAGAGGTGAGCTTTCTTCATGCTCCGCAGGAAATAAAGGTGCTGTTGCGCCTTTTTGATCAGGATGGAGGAGTTCAGGGACCAGGTGAGATCCTCGGAAATGTGGACACCAAGGAATTTGAAGCTTGATACATGCTCCACTACAGTTCCGCTGATGTAGGTGGGGATGTGAGTGTGACTCCTGGCATGCCTGAAGTCCACAATGATCTCCCTGGGACCTCTAAAGAATGAAGTCGGGGAATGAAGGCAGAAAATTAACTAGCACCTGAAAGCCTCCACCCAAGGGTTTTAAAGGAAGCAGTTGCAGAGATGGTTCCTTAAGGTTGTAATAGCTAGGGGTGGTAATGGGAACAAGCTCCCACTACCTATTAAATGCCCCTAATGGTGTGCGCATCAAAAAGCCTATGACAACCAAGTGCAGCTCCTGGCCTTCCACATGGCTTAGCTACTAAGCCTGGCGGAACCGTTTTTACTGACAGGAGAAGGGGCAAAGGCAGGTTTCTGGCGACTTAAAATCAGTTGCTTCAGGCAGATGGGGCTCGTTAGCCACGGTTGGCAACTCACCCAGGAGAAGGAAAACTCTCCAACTTCAAACCTCTGCTGCCTTGCGGCTATACCCACTCATGGGGAAGGGTTCAGGAGTAAACCCTGAGGGAAAATTCCAGAGCTAGAGTCCCAAAGTAGTCCTGCATTGAGTTCAACACTGACTGACAACTCCTGCGATGCTGCTGGTACCAAAAAGTCTCTGCTGTTTCTTTGGGTTCATCAGATACGTGGAGAGGTGGAGCTTGCTCTCCATATAGTACTGCCCAGGCTTGTGCATCTATACAGCTAAGATGCAACATCCATGGACAACACTGACTGACAGAGGCCTCACGGTTGCAGCAATAATACATCCGTGGTTTTCAAACCTCAATGAATTGCAGGGGGGTTGCAGAACCGCAATTGGTTCCACATATTTAAGAAGTAAGATCAAAGGTGGTAAACTGCAAGCCAGTTAATTTAACATCTACTTTTGGCAAGATGCTAGTGCCAATAATCAGGGTAGAAATAGATAATTATTTAGGAAAACATAATATGATCAAACTATGGTTTCATGAAATGCAGATCATTTTTCAAGTTCTCTGAAGATGTAACAAGCAGATATGTAGAGGGGTACTTGTAAATGCGATATATGTAAAAGACCGGTGCACAAGTTAAGGGCTCATGTGTCAGAGGAAGTGTGTTAGAATGGATTGAAAATTGATTATCACATTGAAAGCAGTTGGAATAAACTGGCCCTTTTCAGCTTGGATGGATATAACTAGTGAAGTATCTCAAAATCAGTTCTTGGCTCCCAATTAGTAACTATTTTCCTCATGACCTGGAGGGGGTGGGGGGCAAGTGTAAGGTATTCAGATTTGCTGATGATATGAAGGTAAGTGCAAGGAAAATTTGTGATGCGGATACTGTGACTCCGCAACTTTTAGGGCAGCATGGTAGTGCAGTGGTTAGTGCAATTGCTTTATAGCTGGAACAATCATTGATCTGAGTTTGAATCCTGCCAATGACTGTAAGTAAACAACAGGAATTCTGCAGATGCTGGAAATTCAAGCAACACACATCAAAGTTGCTGGTGAACACAGCAGGCCAGGCAGCATCTCTAGGAAGAGGTACAGTCGATGTTTCAGGCCGAGACCCTTCGTCAGGACTAACTGAAGGAAGAGTTAGTAAGAGATTTGAAAGTGAGAGGGGGAGGGGGAGATCCAAAATGATAGGAGAAGACAGGATAGGGGAGGGATGGAGCCAACAGCTGGACAGGTGATTGGTAAAGGGGATATGAGAGGATCATGGGACAGGAGGTCCAGGGAGAAAGACAAGAGGGGGGGAACCCAGAGGATGGGCAAGGGGTATCGTCAGAGGGACAGAGGGAGAAAAAGAAGAGTGAGAGAAAGAATGTGTGTATAAAAATAAATAACGAATGGGGTACGAGGGGGAGGTGGGGCATTAGCGGAAGTTAGAGAAGTCGATGTTCATGCCATCAGGTTGGAGGCTACCCAGACGGAATATAAGGTGTTGTTCCTCCAACCTGAGTGTCGCCTCATCTTTACAGTAGAGGAGGCCGTGGATAGACATGTCAGAATGGGAATGGGATGTGGAATTAAAATGTGTGGCCACTGGGAGATCCTGCTTCCTCTGGCGGACAGAGCGTAGGTGTTCAGCAATACGGTCTCCCAGTCTGCGTCGGGTCTCGCCAATATATAGAAGGCCACATCGGGAGCACCGGACACAGTATATCACCCCAGCCGACTCACAGGTGAAGTGTCGCCTCACCTGGAAGGACTGTCTGGGGCCCTGAATGGTAGTGACGGAGGAAGTGTAAGGGCATGTGTAGCACTTGTTCCGCTTACAAAGGCAAGTGCCAGGAGGGAGATCAGTGGGGAGGGATGGGGGGGATAACTGGACAAGGGAGTTGTGTAGAGAGCTATCCCTGCGGAATGCAGGGGGGGGGGAGGGAAAGATGTGCTTAGTGGTGGGATCCCGTTGGAGGTGGCGGAAGTTACGGAGAATAATATGTTGGACCCGCAGGCTGGTGGGGTGGTAGGTGAGGACCAGGGGAACCCTATTCCCAGTGGGGTGGCGGGAGGATGGAGTGAGAGCAGATGTATGTGAAATGGGGGAGATGCGTTTGAGAGCAGAGTTGATAGTGGAGGAAGGGAAGCACCTTTCTTTAAAAAAGGAAGACGTCTCCCTCGTCCTGGAATGAAAAGCCTCATCCTGAGAGCAGATGCGATGGAGACGGAGGAATTGTGAGATGGGGATGGCATTTTTGCAAGAGACAGGGTGAGAAGAGGAATAGCCCAGATAGCTGTGTGAGTCAGTAGGCTTATAGTAGACATCAGTGGATAAGCTGTCTCCAGAGATAGAGACAGAAAGATCTAGAAAGGGGAGGGAGGTGTCGGAAATGGACCAGGGAAACTTGAGGGCAGGGTGAAAGTTGGAGGCAAAGTTAATAAAATCAACGAGCTCAGCATGCATGCAGGAGGCAGCGCCAATGCAGTCATCGATGTAGCGAAGGAAAAGAGGGGGACAGATACCAGAATAGGCACGGAACATAGATTGTTCCACAAAGCCAACAAAAAGACATGCATAGCTAGGACCCATGCGGGTGCCCATAGCTACACCTTTAGTTTGGAGGAAGTGGGAGGAGCCAAAGGAAAAATTATTAAGAGTAAGGACTAATTCCGCTAGACGGAGCAGAGTGGCGGTAGAGGGGAACTGATTAGGTCTGGAATCCAAAAAGAAGCAGAGAGCTTTGAGACTTTCCTGATGAATGACTGTAAGTAGTTTGTACATTCTCCCATGACTGAATGGGTTTCCTCCAAGTGCTCTGGCCTCCTCTCACATTACACAGACGTACAGTTAGGGTTAGCAAGTTGTAGGCATGCTATGTTGGTGCCAGAAGTGTGGGGACGCTTGCAGGCAACCCCCAGCACAATAACTTGATGGAAAATGACACATTTCATTGTATTTTGATGCACATGTGACAAATAAAGCAAATTTTTAATCCTTTAACAGAATAGGCAATGACTGCATAAGTGGGCAAAAATGCCTGCAGACTGAGTTTAATGTGGGAAAGTGTAAATTGTTAAGAGAAATCAAAAAGCAGGTTATTATTTATATGTAAAGTTTGCAAGTGAGTGAAGTACAAAGGGATCTAGGTTTTCCTATGCATCACTTACTGAAACTTAGCAGACAGGTGCAACATGTAGATAAGAGGACAAATGCCATGTTTCCCTCTATTGCCTTTGCCTTTATCTGTCCTTGATAACTACAAGCTGCCTTATGTGTATTCTTCCATTCAGACAAGGTCCAAGTAGAAATTTAAAGTTTTGTTTCAGAAGCTAATTGCACATAAGGTTTTTTTTTTCCTTTTAGAATGTACGTATTTTGTTACAGGAACAGAGGGATCATAGTCAAATGAACAGAACTACGCACACTATAAAATGTTGGGAGTTTTGTTGGCCCAAAATATGCCAGACTGAAAATGCTCTGGCTTCCTTCATATTTGCTCATTTTCATCCCTGGTATTGTGGAATATAGGACTGGCCCTGTTACTGCACAATGCCCTATTCAGCTATATATTGCCGCATTGTCTGTTATTTGTTGAAGAGTACTTCTAAGTAAACACTTTTGACCATAAGTCTATCAAAGCAGTGGTCAGTGCTGGAATGTGCCGCAGACAGTGTGGGATCAGGACATTATCGATTTAGTGGGTTTGTGTCCTGAGTCCATACCATCTGGCAGAATTTCACATACCACATAAGACCAATAAGCACCAAGCCCTCTCTTGGATGGAGTGAGAAGTTCCCTTCCAATTCAGAGCTTTCTTCTACAGATGACACATTACCCCCAGTGTTCATTGCCTTTGGGACAGCAGTGGTGGGAAAGAAATGGTCACCCACCTTTTTGCAGACTGTGGGTTTGCTAAAAGGGTGTGCAGACAGATTGAAGGATTCATGTCTTAGTTCATCCGCAGCAGCAGTGTAACAGAGGACTCTGATGTACAGCTGTTTCTAGAGACACACTCTGTCACAGACATCAAGTGGTACTGGAAGGTCATCAGCTGAGAGAAGGACACTATTTGGCCTGCCTGAAGCTTATTCATCTTCCAGCACAGTGAGATGCTTGTACAGAAATGCAACAGACTGGCTCAGTACAGACTGCATGACTACGTGCTTAGGATGCTTTGAATCTTAGTGCAGCCAATGCTAAGGCTCTGTAGGAACGACCACAGATTAGGCTCTTTCCCCTACTGCACATGGAGGGGCAGGGATGAATGGGGAAACCCTTCAATGAAACATTTGTCTGTGTTTTTCTTTTACTTCAAAAGTTTACACGATTGAGTGTAATGACCATGAATGTAAAAGGTCTTTGCATTGTTTCTACCTTAGTATATTTTTATTATGAATTAACTCTATTTTTGAAATAAAGATGAAAGATTATAGAAACAGAAATACTACAAAGTAAAAGCTATGAGCATAATCATGTATCTTATTTACAGTAGAGACACTTTTGACTTGCATCTATTCAGAATAAAAGCACAATTAAGGATGGTATTACCCACCACAATCATCAGCAGTTGGTCAATTATTTTAGTTAGCTTCATCTCCTAAAATTAGTTTAAATAACAAAGAGTTAATTAATTTTTAAAAGCTATTAACAAATTTATAAAAATAACAAACAAATTTTGAAAGGCTTACTCACAACAAAGGGTAGCATTGAATTTTGAGTCACTGGTAAAACCCACTAGGTGAAAAGATAGTATACATTTTATGTGTTTGTTGTTAGACAGAATGAAAAACAGCATATTATTATGCTTAAAATTTAGCAATATAAACTGTATTGAAGTTTTAAGCTGCTGGATGGGAAACAGGACATAATTACCATCAAATACTAATTCGTATAAAGTATTACTTGATACATAATACATGTCACTGATTATGCAACCTTGCATTACCTCTAGAAATCAAAAGCTGCAAGGAAATTTTTTGGTTAACAATTTCATCAATTTGCTAATCTAACTACAAGTACAAATTATTAGATTGTTTCTACTATTACATGTTAAATCATGTCTAATAATTTTTAAATACATGGATTGTATTTCTACTAGCATCGGATAAATTTTCCAATAGCTAAAGATATAGAGCAGTGGCCAAGCACTCAACACACCTGAATGACACTCTTTCATTCAATACTTTAAGTATTAACATGTTTTTTTAAAAAATGGAAAAAAAAATCAATGGTCATATGCACTAACACCATAATTTAACAAGTGCCTTAAGGTTAATTAAATACATATAGAGACAACATTCATATAACAATTTACTATTTTTGGTGTTAGAGTTAAAATTTCTCCATCGAATTTCTTCCACTTCTCTGCCCTAAAGTCCTGGTTCCACAGGTGCCAGCAATGCCCATTTTGTAAGTGTGTTAACAGTGCATATTCACAGACTATCAATAATACAGGAGATATTAAAGCTAAGCTTAATCAAAGCGCTTTCCAGCAGGGATAACTGGAATTTATCAAATAAAGTGTTCTTGGGTGGAAATGCTTATGAATATTGTTGTCTCCTCTTATAGACTACCTTCTATTGAGGCTCACAGCTGCTTAGAAAGAATGTCCCTTTGTGGCAGTATTTTGTATAATTATTCGGTGCATTAAAAATATTTACACTGTAAATTTTTGATGCACATTGTATAGCCATGGCTGATACAACACGGAACAAGCAAAGGTTTATTTCTAGGCTTGAAGTTTTTTCATAGATTCAAGTGATAAGGTCGTAAGACCATAAGGCATAGGTCAATCAACTCATTCAATCTTCTATGCCATTCCGTCATGGTTATTTACTATCCCTTTCAACCCCTTTTCTCTGCCTTATCCCTGTAACCTTTGATGCTCTGACTAATCAAGAATCTATTAACCATCCGTGGGAATGAATTCCACAAATTCAACACCCTCATCTCTCTTCTAATGGACATCCTTCTATTCTGAGGCTGTACCTTCTGGTCCAAGTCTCACTCATCTCCATGTCCACTCTACCCAAGCCTTTCAATATTGAATAGGTTTCAGTGAAGTCCCCTCATTCTTTTACATTCCAGTGAGTACAGGCCTAGAACCAACAAACATTCCTCTACATTAACCCTTTTATTCCAGGAATTATTCTCATGAACCCTCTGGACTCACCTCCAATGCCAGCACATCTTTTCTTAGATTAGAAAAGGTCTGGGGCTCAAAACTGGTCATAATACTCCAAATGCTGTCTGACCAATGCCTTATAAAGCCTATAATGCATTACATACTTGCTCTTATATTCTAGCCCTCTCCAAATGAATGCTAATATTGCATTTGCCTTCCTTACCACCAACTCAACCTGAAAGTTAATGCTTAGGAAATCCTGTACAGGGACTCCCACGACCTTGATACCTCTGATTTTTAAGTTTTCTCCCTGTTTAAAAAAAGTCTACATCTTTATTCCTTCT
Source organism: Mobula birostris (assembly GCF_030028105.1). NCBI lineage: Eukaryota > Metazoa > Chordata > Chondrichthyes > Myliobatiformes > Myliobatidae > Mobula > Mobula birostris. The sequence continues at coordinate 15,992,634 of NC_092384.1, forward strand.
ATCAAAGTGCATAACCACACATTTCCTTATATTATATATATATTATATACTATATTCCATCTGTCACTTTTTGCCCAATCTGTCTATGTTCTTCTACAGACTCCCTGATTCCTCAACACTGCCTGCTCCTCCTTTGTATCATCTGTAAACATGGCCACAAAGCCATCAATTTCATCATCCAACTTGTTACCATACAACATAAAAAGAAGTGGTTACCATACAACCAGAATTTTCTTTTATATTATGTTAATATATTATTGAAATTATGCTGAGATAATTTTGATATTTATGTTAATATAACTGTGAAATATGTTAATGAATATAATCCATAAATTTTCTAAATAATAAAAATACCACAATCTTTTAGAGCTTCAACATATTTATATTGTCAGTGTTTCAAGTTACAACACTGTTACAAATTGTAACAATAAGCACAGAGCTGAAGTTGGTAGCTCATTGTTAATAAATCACCAGCTTGCTGAACGCTGACACTGTTTACAAAAAAAATTTAAAGTACCATGCAGTTTTCAGGCCAGGTAGAAAGAATACTTCTTCTTTGGGTGCATCAGTCCTGCACCTTCCAAATTAATCCCAGAAACTCCAGCCATTGCTGTTCTGCAATGCTGCTCTGCTTGTGTCCCCTTCCAATCAATTTTGGCCAGTTCCTCTCTCATGCCTCTTTAATTCCCTTACTCCACTTTAAGACTGATACTTTAGTTTCTCTCTCCCAAACTGCAGGATGAATTTGATCATATTTTGATCACTGGCTTCTAGGGGTTCCTTTATCTTAAGCTCCCTAATCAAATCTGGTTCATACACAACACCCATTGACTTTCTTGTAGCAGATCCAACCACAAGCTACTCTAAAAAGCCATCTTGTTAGCATTCTACCAACTCCCTCTCTGGAGATCCAGTACTAAGCTGATTTTTGCAATCTGCATGTTGAAATCTGCCATCACTATTGTAGCATTGCCTTTACTACATGCTTTTTCTAACTCACATTGTAATTTATATCCCACATCCTGGTTACTGTTTCTGATAAGTTGGTTAGCCATGCTAAGTAAGCATAGCATTAATCACTTCTTTCAAACAAATGCAGGACTACAGTTGAAGTCAAATTGAAAAACAAATTAACTGATTATGCTGTCAACTGAATGATAAAATTTAGAAACCACTTACAAACTATCCCTTTGAGGCCTACTCTTTCTGCTGACAAATAGACTACAGTGCCTAAATTCCTGACATTCAGATGACAAGAAATTAACAAGCCTATGAGTCTGAATCTCATCATAACAGGGGAATATAAATTGAAGTAAATTAAATAAATATGGAATTTAAACTAATACCCTTGACACTATTGAGCTGCTGTAAAATGGAATCACCTTCATTAATATCCTGGAATCAACAAGGAATATATTTTCATAAATAGCTATAGCAAAGTATTAAGCTATAAAAAAGTTTAAACTATTAAACTTACCATATTTCATCATAAGTTCATAATTAACCTACCTGGAGATAACTCATTCTGCAATAGTACATGGCAAACATTTAAAAATGTGACACATCACACTAATAAGATTAACTTGAATGTTATATAGCTGCACTGGGCAAAGCTATTGAAGTAAGAGTCCACCAGCCAAATTCACTGAACAACAACCCCTCCCCAGATTGCACTAGAATATTTATAAACAGAGCGAGTTAGGCAATATCTGTGGAAACAGAAATGGTAATTATTTGGGACTGTGATTCTTTTCAGAACTGAAAGTGCAGCTTTTCTTACTTTAATCCAGACATAATATTCTTAGGTGGGGGGGGGGGTGAAACAGAAAATGGTTAAAAGCATTTGCTTGAACATCCTGTGAATCATTTTCTTGACGTACAGCACATATTTTGAATAATCCCATCATCATAAATCCAAGAGAAGATACATCATTTTTCTTAAGAATAAAGATTTTGAAGTGAAAAAAACTATGTGGGGGTCATTGCTAGTTGAGTAGCTTAGTTTCACATTTCTGCACACAAATACAACGTATCATCAGATAGTGGACTTGGGACATATTTGTGCACACACACCTTGTCAGTTGTAGAAATGAACATAGTCTAGTTGTGATTATTATGTACTCAATATTACAGTTTTCAGGTTTGTAATATTTACCACTGAAGTTTTCTGATAGATAATAGTGTTTATTCTTTTCACTTAAGTCTTCAGTACCTTTAATTTTCCCTCCAGGCTACACTTTCAAATTCAATTTATATGCAAGCAAATGCAAAACAGAATACTTACCCTCCTTACGTTAGCAAGTAAGTACATGCATATGCTATAAAATGGTTATTACTGTCAGTTGTAATACCTTCCTTACTAACTAGTTTTATATTGAAATTTGTCATAAGATTTAAACATTAGTCTAATGATTGTCTGTATATACATGTACCTTTATAGAAAGAACTCCTTAAGCACTGTTTTCATATGAAATAACTAATTATCAAACATAGAATAATATTCATGAACTACTTGATAGATTTTTGCCTTGGTATTTTGATGCAGAAACTGAAATTCATATGACAGCTTCTGCAATGCCAGTTTAGCTCCCAGGTTGCAGAATGATCATATACATCAATTTAAGAACCTATCTGTAAGAACATCTGTAAGAACACCTGTCAGACACCTTCATAGCATATACAGTATTTGTAACTTCAATCCTACCTGCTGAATCAGTCCAACAAAAAGATGAATCAAAAAGAACTGTAATACAGGAGAGAGTTTGTTTATCAAATTACTATAATATCTTCTGATGAAAAAAAGATACCAGTAATATTGTACCCATTCACCTCACTAATCTTACTGCTTTTCAGAAGCACACTACTATTAATACAAACTACCTCTTCTCAAAAAGAATAAAACAATCATTTTGAGTTCAGTAAAGTAACACTTGTAAAGCTATTGTAAACCTATTAGAATGTAAAGCATCAGCAATTAGAATAACCCACAGTATTTTCAAGGTACCTGAACCTTCTCTGGCACTTGGAAGGAGGATTTAAAAAACAGGCTTTGATATTAAGGCACAGAAGGAAAAGTAAGGCAGGCAATCATTACTTCGAAGGGACAGATTTCAAGGAGTATTTTCAAGCAGGAAAGAAGTAGGAGCAAAGCAAAAGCTCAGCGTTTCAATAGCTTGTGGCTGATCTTACTGTGAGTTCACTCGTAATATAAACATCTGATGCTCTGTGTATCATATACGTTCAGTAGTTAACTGGGTTAGTAGAATATTATGAAGCACCAGCAGTTTTGAAATGGTGGTACATCCATTTGAAAAGAATCTATACAAGGAAAATGCTGCATGAAAATCCTCATCCTCAGTAGTGGAGAATCAAGAATTTGAATTCAAAAGGCAAATATTAAAATGGATGTAATCATCTTCAGCTAGTTGAGTCAACTGTTTGATCTAAATCAATTTCTCTTGAAGACAGTCCTGCCAATTTGATTCCCCTCATTTGGAATTGGGAAATGCCCAACTGCAACAGAAACAATTAAGGCTTTAGATATTGATAACATTCCGGTAAGAATACTTAATATTTGTGCTACAGAACTATCAGTGCCTCTAGCCAAACTGTTCCAGTACAGGCTCTTAGTTATTATAACACAGGCTATTCAGCCCATCAGATCCATGCCAGCACCCAACAGAGGAAATCCCATCAGTTCCATTTACCCACTCCTCAATACTCTGCTCCAGCATCTTATTCCCTCTTACACACCCATCACCTCTTTGATTCTTTTTGCTATCTGCTAATGCTACAGAGTATAGTGGCCAATAACCTATTTTGGAATGTGGGAGGAAATAGGAGAACACAGAGAAGACCCACAGGGCCAAGGAAAGCTTGTGAAAATTCCAGTTATAACACCTGATCACATCCATTTCCCTGGAATTAACTGAAAGTCAAAGTCTAAATAAATTTTTAGAAGTATGTATATGTCACTATATAATACCTTGAGATTAATTTTCATACAGGCACTTACAGGAAAATAAAGGAATACAATAGAATTTATGAAAAACTATACCTAAACAATGTCAAACAACCGATGTGCAAAAATTAGTGCACATGGCTACAAAACTTGGGGGGGGGAGGTGGTGGTGGAGGAGGAAGCAACCTGACAATGTGGATTTGCTGTCCACAAAACACAGAATTAACTAAATTATCAAAACATTAATAGAAGAGCAAATCCAAATAGGTGAAAGTGAGCATTTAAAGTAGCGGGATCATTTCTATTACTACTTCCTTTCCAGTGCAAATCTCACTGATCCTGACAGTGATTTCCATGGTGTAAATATGCAATGAATGTTGGAAGATCTTGTGCTTAGCTTTGTATAAACATGTTAAACAAATGAACAATGCAAGTAAGTGTTTTGAATCACAAACAGTTCCATTACTTCCAAGGTAGATTTTGAGGTGTACATCAGACTCGTCCATAGATGGAGCAGGTGGGATCTTTCTGAGGCAGCACACTCCTTCACTGTTCACTCAAGACTTCTGCGTGATTCCCATACATAAACCCAACGTACTCAACATCAGCCCAGATGCTCTTTCTTCACTTTGAAAGGCCATGACTCAAGATTCCACCAAGTTAGAGGGGATATTCCAATCAATGAGGTTTTGAGCACATTCTTGGATCCCGTCCCACTGGTGATCTCTCCAGTGACAATTCAAGGGGTGTTGGGCATGTGAACAACATGATCTGTCCAATACAGTCACTGAGTATATCTGGAGCTTCAGTGCTGGGAATGTCTGACAGTGAAAGGACTGTGATGTTGATTTGCTTAATTTTCCAATTGTTTTGAAGGATGACATGAGTGTTAACAGTGCCTTAAGGTGACTGCTCAAGTCATATCAAGTGATAGTTCAACAATCAGAAGCAAAAAGCAAGGCCCAATATTCCAAGAGTTTTGTGCTAAGGCTTCATAGCTATAGTTTGACAGTGTCTTACTAGTTCTGAAGACACGCTCTACTCTTGTGGAAAGTTTATCATGGATGCAACATTGTGACAAGAAAGATTGAGAAAAGTGTTGGAGAAATGAAAGGCCTAGAAAAGGGCAGACAGGAGCCTCATTTCTGACAAAATACCAATGTCATTTTCACCTGAGACAGCCAAAGAAAGATTCAGTGCTGGATGAGCTGAGTAATACTAAATAACTCCCTAATTCTCTAGTCCAGAGAGTTGTGAAGGCTAAACCATTTGATGTAATTAAAGAGGAAGTAGTTAATTTTTTTGAAAGATCGCAGAATTCAAGGATACTAAAAATTGCTAGAGGAAAGGAACTGAGATGTAGGCAGATCAACTGTGATCATATTGAATGGTTAGATAACCATGAGAGACCATGTGGCCTACTCCCATGATTTCCTTGTGTTCTGGTACAAGCTGGAATCATTTAAGGTACATTTTAAATCAAGTCACCCCAAATCAACTGAATCTATCAAGAAAAGTAAATTTTAATATAGAGACACAAGGGACTGAAAATACATGAATGTATAGCAACAAACAAAATGCTGATCCTAATGAAGGGTCTCAGTCTGAATTGGCTGAATTTGAATTGTTCATTTCCCTCCATAGATTTTGTCTGAGGTGCTATATTCCTCCAGATGAAGGATCTGAACCCAACACGTGCACAGCCCATTTTCTTCAGCAGATGTTGCCTGATGCACTGAGTTCCTGCAGTATCATGTTTATTGATACCTATGTATTTTTTATGATTGAATATCACTGCATTTTTACCAGAATTTACATCAAATCCTCCAGGAAATGGGTATTTTATTGCCAAGGTGATTATTATTTTACTCAGGATATCTTTTTGTCAACTACTTTTTTTCTTTTAACGCTTTTCAAGGATCATAGAATTAGAGTTGTAGAATTGTTACACTGCAGATGGGCTAGTTAGCCCTCAATACTCAAGGTTATCTACACAACTGACAGTCCCGTCACTTCCTTCTTTCAACTAAAACTGCCACTGTATCTCAATTTACTTATTACATGAAAACAAAGTTATAACACAAGACAAGCAAACAGTTCACCTGTCACCTCTTTACGTTAAATATTCAAGTGAATGACCTTTGTAACATACCCAATATTTCACACATTAACCAGTGGAAATAACACTGAAATATTTAAATGAGATGAGCTCACATAAATGTACAAAACTAGCTTATTTCTGTTCAGGTGAATAAAAGATGTTGGTCACTGGGCAAAATCTCGGGTATTGTTCTCAATATACTTCCATTTGTGTGGCATGCAATAAAATTCAATTGCAAAGTCAGGTGTATCTTTATAGCTGGGAAGGTAAAGTTAAAGAAAGATTCATCAGGTTGTTCTTGGTTATACTGAATAGTAGCTGGTTAGAGTACGTCAGATACATAAACTTGAATGCTAGTCCTTCACTACCCACTTAGCAAGAAGTCTTGAAATGAAATATCTATATTTGTTGTTGCACAGCAGCACATTCAGATTCTCACCATTTCAAGTAGACGTCTCAGAAGGAATCGTATTCGTACTTTTGCAGATCTTGGGAAATTCATCTGGTAACAGAGTGTTGGTGCAAATAAAAAATAGTAGAGATCTAAAAAGAAGATTCACAAAAAATAACATTTCATTAACTAGTGATAACAATTGAAGTTATATTACAACTAACTATAGTTTTCCTTCATTATGTCTTTTGAGCACTACAGTACTATATGACAAATTGAGAAATGTACATTTAATAAAATCAATTTACATTGTGATAAATATACCAACTTGGCAGCAAAAAAATTCTTTGTTTACAGTATCAATGAAAGTAATAACTCAAATACTAACATAACAAAAGGCAATAAATATTTTATGCAAATTAAAAGAGCAAAAAGAATAAGTGCCAGGCCTGTTAGAAGAACATCAAGTATTCTAAAATTGCCTTTTATGTGATGAGTTTTGATCTCATTTTTTTTTAGATTATGAGGACACATATTCCTCTGGTGTGATATCACAGAAACACAGGACAGACCAGGACTGAAAAACTAACAAAGCCACGTAATTATAACATATAGTTACAACAGTGCAACAACACCAAAACTTGATGAAGAACAGGCCATGGCACAGTAAAAAAGTTCAAAGTTTCTCGAAAGTTCCACATCTCACGTGGACGGGAGAAGGAAGAAGACTCTCCCTGCCATGCCCGATCACAGTCTGACTCTGAGTCATCCGTAAACTTCGAGCACTGATCAGCCCTCCGACACCAAGTACCAAGCACCATCTCTATCCGAAGGCTTCGACCTCAGCCTCGGTCACCGGCAGCAGACAAAGCCGGGGATTTTGGGGCCTACCCTTCGGAGATTCTCGATCGCACAGTAACAACAGCAGTGAACCAGGCACTCCAGAAATTTCTCCAGATGATCCTCTGCTTCTCACATCTGTCTTCATCAAATCAGAATTGTTCATGGCCCCTATTTAACAGATACGATATCATTTCACCGGACAGCTGCGCGCGCTGCGTTGCTATCTTCTCTTCCCGTCTTATGATACAATGATACAATTTACTACAATGATGATGAGGAGAATGGAGTTAAAATTTAAGGCAGAAAGGTCAAGTTGGCATCAGTCTTGTATGAGATGACGACAATTACAGTAATTTTGTTCTCTCAGACATACTTGGGAAAATACTTCTTTTTAAGAGACATCTCAATGTACCCTCTTTCTCTTGGTATGAGCTTTTCTTGTCTCTATTCTGGTAGCACTATGCTGATAACTTACTTGAAACATTATTACTTCAAATATATTCTACTTAGAGTGTGCAGCTCTTTGAGGATCAAATTACTGGTTGAAGTTAGCTCCAAACTCAGCAGCGGGTCCTGTAAAACCCTTCACAAAGATTGTCCAGCTCCATAAAAAACAAACATTGGCACGCAGTAAATAAAAGCCCTAAGTAGTACGTGGCACTGGAATTTTCCTCATGTGCTTGACAGCTGTCAAACACATAAGGAAACTCTGGAACCATGTGTCATATCTGGCAAAACACAGCCAATTGAAAATAGCATTTGATGGTCCAGGAAGAGGAGCAAGTTATCCTATAGTTCTGAAGCAGCAGAGGTCTCGGTAACAGGAGTAACTGGGGCTGCACCAATTCAACATCCACAGCCCTGTCTCCTAAATGAGCAGAGGCAACAGACATGGTTTTCACAGCAGCCTACAAAATCACAATATAAACTAAGAGATTTTCTCCAGCACTGGGGCTCTAGCTACTCTCAGTCAGACTAGGTAACCACATTGTTCTCAAGGCTATGACCAGACTTCAAAAGTAGACAGTTATCTGACCCTGGAGATTTCCATGAAGACTGAGGAAAAGTTTGAAGGATGTGTCTGAGGCTTCCATGAGGAATGCAATATCTCCACTTTCTCCCTCTAAATATACCTAATTTTCACAAGAATAGAGGTAAAAATAATTCCACTTAATTCAAAACTACATTCTATGTGTAGTTTCCACTACACACAGAACGCCAAACATATCAGAAGAATACTTAATAAAAATAAGTAAGGGTTAGGTTTCAAGATAAAAAGTTATTTCTATCACCTTTTTCTGGACCTTATCATTTTTCATTGGGAAGCAGCTTTTAAGCTAAAATTCCAACTTACTGCTGAAAACAAAATCTAAATCAACATAAATTTTAAAAATGGGAATTGGTAAATAAATTTAACCACTCCTCCTCTTTTCTGCAACAATAAATAGTTACATTACATTGCAGTCTTCACAAAAGGAAAAAATAAAAACTTATACCTCTTACTGTCAGGTTGTCTGGATAATTAATTATTTCATCTACATTGTTCCGATTACCGCTGGTTTCAACATTTCCAAATACACATGACATAATGCCTGTAAAGATGCATTAAGTCAATATCACAAAATGACAAACAAATATGAAACAACAATTATATGAAACTATTTGCAAATATTTAATATAGATATACCTGGTTGTTTCATGGCTGTCCTTAGACCTAGAGGTCCCCATTCTTCACGAAGCCACCTATTCACCTCATGATAAGAGTACAACTTCATGAAGATAATGCTGTGCACTGTTAATACCATTCCTGATCCAACTGCATCAATAAATAACCCAAAAGGGAGAAGAAAAAAGCAATGATAAAGTGAGTAATTTTTGAATTAGTTATTTCAGTATTCTGCGCCTGTGATTTGACATTTTAGTTTCTACTGCTCACTTCCACATCATTACATTATTTTCATTAATTCAAATAAGATAGGACCAATATTTATGTATTTTTATCTAAGACCAAATGAAACATTAGTAGACACAGAAATAAAGAAAACCACATGAATGAAGCAATTCTTGATGAAGGGTTCCAGGCCAAAACGTTGACTGTTTACTCTGTTCCACAGATGCTGCGTGGCCTGCTGAGTTCTTCCAGTATTTCGTGTGTCTTACCTTGATTTCCCACATCTGCACATTTTATCTTATTAATGAATGGGGCAACTGCTGGAAGCACCATTTGTGGCTGGTGTAAAGCTGAGGACCAGTATAAAGTGCATCCAGCTTCTCAGCTAAATAGCTTATGGAATGCTCTATAAAATCCCTGGAGTCAATGATGAGTAAAGAGGCAGGATGAGACCATAAGGCATAGGAGCAGAATTAGGCCATTCATCCCACTGAGTCTGCTTTGCCATTGTGGTGGCGTGGCTCTGTTGGTAAGAGATGGAATTGCATCTTTAGAAAGAAGTGAGAGGTCAGAGTATGTTGAATCTTTGTGGGTGGAGTTAAGAAACTGCAAGGCTAAAAAAACCATTATGGGCCTCCAAATAGTAGCCAAGATGTGGGATTGAGATTGCAAAGGGAGCTGGAAAGGGCATGTTAGAAGAGTAACGTCACAATATGCAAGGGGAAATAAGTTGGTGCCAAATTGGAAGAGAGGGAATTTGTTGAATGCCTACCAGATGGCTTTTTAGAGCAGCTTGTGCTTGAGTCTACTGGGGAAAGGTTATCTTAGATTGGGTGTTGTGTAATAACCCAGTTCTTATTAGTCAGCTTAACGTAAAGGAACCCTTAGGAAGCAATGATCATAATACGATTGAATTCATTGTACAATTTGAGAGGAAGATAAAGGGGATAAAGGGAATTACAGAGACATGAGAGAGGAGCTTCCCCAGGTGGATTAGAGGGGATACCAACAGGGATGACAGCAGAACAGAGGTGACTGGAGTTTCTGAGAATAGTTCACAAGGCGCAAGATAGATACGTCCCACAGAAGAACAAGTTCTCAAATGGCAGGGCTAGGCAACAGTGGCTGACAAGGGAAGTTAAGGACTGCACAAAAGCCAAGGAAAGGGCACAGAAGGTAGCAAAAGTGAGAGGGAAGTTGGATGATGGGAAGCTTTTAAAATCCAACAAAAGGCAACTAAAAAAGCTATAAGAAGAGCAAAGATTAAATATGCAGGCAAGCTAACCGATAATATAAAGCAGGATACTGTATGTTTTTTCAGTTATAAAGAGTAAAAGGGAGGTGAGAGTTGATATTGGATCACTGGAAAATGATGCTGGGGAGGTAGTAATGGGGGCAAAGAAATGCAGATGAACTTAGTAAATACTTTGCTTATGGAAGACACTAGCTGTATGCCAGAGGTCTATGAGTGTCAGGGAGCAGAAGTGAGTGCCATCGCTATTACAAAGGAAAAAGTGAGAAGCAAACTGAAAGGTCTTAAGGTGGATAAGTCACCTGGAGCAGAAGGACTATATCCCAGAGTCCTGAAGGAGATTGCAGAAGGGATAACGGATGCATTGGTCATGATCTTTCAAGAATTGCTTGATTCTGGCATGGTCCTGGAGGACTGGAAAATTGCAAATATCACTCCACTGTTTAAGAAGGCAAAAGAGAGCAAATTATAGGCCAGTTAGTCTAACCTCAGTGGTTGGAAAAATGTTGGAGTCTATTATTAAGGATGAGGTTTCAGTGTACTTGGAGACCAACGATAAAATAAGTCAAAGTCAGCATGGTTTCTGTAAAAGGAAATCCTGCCTGCCAAATTTGTTAGAATTCTTCAAGGAAGTAACCAGCAGGATGGACAAAGGAGAGGCGGTGGATGCCATTTACTTAGATTTTCAGAAGGCATCTGGAGAGGGGATCTTTTCATGAAATTCTGCACCCTTTTTTCCTCCAAACATACCTTTGTTCATTGCGGCCAAAAAGCTCTATTTTAACTTCATCAGTCCACAGGACTTGTTTCCAAAATGCATCAGGCTTGTTTAGATGTTCCTTTGAACCTTTTGAATAGAACTTTTTGGCCGCAATGAGCAAAGGTATGTTTGGAGAAAAAAGTGTGCAGAATTTCATGAAAAGAACCCCTTTCCAACTGTTAAGCACAGGGGTGGATCGATCATGCTTTGGGCTTATGTTGCAGCCAGTGGCACAGGGAGTATTTACTGGTAGAGGGAAGAATGAATTCCATTAAGTTCCAGCAAATTCTGGAAGCAAACATCACACTATCTGTAAAAAAGCTGACGATGAAAAGAGAATGGCTTCTACACAGGATAATGATCCTAAACACACTGCAAAATCCATAATGGACTACCTCAAGAGGCGCAAGCTGAAGGTTTTGCTATGGCCCTCACAGTCCCCTGACCTAAACATCATCGAAAATCTGTGGATAGACCTCAAAAGAGCAGTGCATGCAAGATGGCCCAAGAATCTCACAGCACTAGAAGCCTTTTGCAAGGAAGAATGGGCAAAAATCGCCCAAACAAGAGTTGAAAGACTCTTAGCTGGCTACAAAAAGCGTTTACAAGCTGTGATACTTGCCAAAGGGGGTGTTACTAAGTACTGACCAAGCAGGGTGCCCAAACTGTAAAAGATGGAAACAAAAAAAGTAATCTTGCTTAAAACATTAAAGAAATGTGTCATCTTTAACTTTATGCCTTTTGGAAATCAGGTCATCTTTTACTTGCTTACCAAATCACAGTAACAGAAATTTTGACCAGGGGTGCCCAAACTTTTGCATACCACTGTATGTATGCAGGGAGAAGCAACAGAGCCTGGTAGAATAGGGGGTGGCCTGTCAAGTATCTTTGACAATTGTGTAGCAATGGTCATGGTTATTTGAGCCACTGATGAGACAGCAGACACGCTGGCAATATTTAGGTTAAATACTCCAGAGGTTGGCTTGTATGAAGATGAATTTTAACAGCTGTGATGAAGAGAGCATGGCTTCCCATTTCAGGCCTGTTGAACATAGCTATATTCAGTGAGTTCAGCCTTTACCTCTGCCTGGGGGGGTGGGGAAAGTGGGGGCTACATAGACTGCCATCAAGAAAGTAACTGAACTCCCATGGTAGGTAGCATGGAAGGCATTTCACTGTTAAATATTCCAGGTTAAATGACCAGAAACTCACCAGGATCGTCAAGTCTGAGCACCATTAAGAGTTGATTAGGAAGCAGACCCTCTGTCTCTTGCTTTGCCCAAGATGCCATATGATCTAACCAGAGAACTGAGAAGCCCTGAGGTTGCATGCGCAGTCAGGTGGAATGGGTGTAAGCCATGTTTCAGTGAAATAGAGCACACAACTGTCTCTCAGCTCCCTTTCATGGGTCAGTTTCACTGTTAGTTCATCAACTCTGCTCTCAGTTGCCTGGATATTAGCTGGTAGTATACTTGCTTGTAGTATACTTGTAGTCATTTACTGCCCTAGCTGCCCTTCTTGAACAATGGAACAACATTAGCCACCCTCCAGTCTTCAATAACTTTGATGATGGCTGATAACAAAGCAAATATCTCTACAAGGGCCTCTGTGATTTCTTTTCTGGCCTCCCATATGGTCAAGGGTGTTCTTGGTCAGGCCCTAGGGATTTGTCCGCCTTAATGCTCTTTAGGGCTTCAAACACCTCTTTCCTTGCATGACGCATATGATCCAAGACCTCGTGACTTAATACACTAATTTCTTTGGGACCTAAGATGTTGTCCTTGCTAAACACACAGCAGAAACAGACATCAAAAATCGCAACCATCTTCTGGTGATCCTGATGGTCTTTAACAGGACCTAGTTTCTCTCAAGCCGCCTTTTAACTAGAGAATTTCTTGAGATTATCTTTAACCCCGCCTGCCAAATCCATCTCATAACCTTATTTTCTCCTTCTGATTTCTCCTTTAAGCCTGGTCTTTTACTTTTTGTATTCATCTAGAGTTTCATTCATACCCAGCTGCCTAAACAAGATCCATCCTTACCAGAGCCTCAACATCTCGTCAGCTAGGGTTCCCCTAATTTGGCATATCTTCTAAATATACCTCTTTGGAACTACTCTCACTGCAATCTACAGCATGTAATTTCCTTTTAAGCAATATACTTTTAAATCAATTTACTGATCTACAAATCTCACAATCTTATGTAGTACTTAGCAGACTTAACTCACAAACAAGCAGGTACAACTACTTGAGTGGATGAAGGTTCATTGCTATAGCCGGGCCAGGCTAAAACACTGAAGGATGAACCCCCCTCTATCCAGCATTTTGTTAGCAAATGTGCAGTCACAAAAGAATAAAATTGAGGACCTGAGGTCAAAATCGCTGTATCAGAGGGAAATGAGAGATTATTGTGTTCTATGTTTAAACGAGACCTGGTTTACTCCCAGCACAACAGATACATCAATCAGATTCAAAGACTTCTTGATTCACAGGATGGACTGATCTACTGATTCAGAAAAGGTAAAAAGGTGGAAGTGTGTAACTTATCATAAACTCTTGGCAGTATTCTGATGTGACGGATTTGTCAAACTCGTGCTCCCACAACCTTGAAAACCTAATGGTCAAATGCCATCCATTCTATTTACCTAGGGAGTTGTCCATAATAATGACCACAATTTACATACCACTAGCAGCCAACTATAATCAAGCACTTGAGATACTGCATGATACCATCTCCAAACAAGAAACAGTACATCCTGATGCATTTCAAATAAAAGCTGGGGACTTCAACCAGTCTTATTTGGAGAAGACCCTGTTTAATCACCATTAGCATATAACCTGTGCATCAGAGGTCCCAACACTGTTATACTAAGATAAGGAATGCCTACCATTCCATGCCCAGACTGCATTTCCGTAAACCTGATCACCTAACTGTCCTTCTCCTACCTGCATACAGGCAAAGGCTACAGAACAAAGTTCTACAGATTAGGACAATAAAGCGATGGTCGGGGGAGGCAGCGTTGGAATTGCTTCGAGTCAGTGGACTGGGCCATGTTCAAGGAATCATCTGTGGATCTGAATGTATACACCATAGTTGTCACAGATTTTATTGAAACAGTTGAAGATGAGTGTATCCCCACAAAATCATTCAGAGTCTTCCCAACCAGAGTCCTTGGATGAACCATGAGATTCACAAACTGCTGAGGGCCAGATCAGAGGCATTCAAGTCTGGTGAACAAGAAATTTACAAGAGGTCTATGTATGATCTTTGGAAAACCATCTCACAGGCAAAGTGACAGTTCCAGACTAAACGTGAATCAACAAAAGACGCTTAACAGTTGTGGCAGGGCTTGAATACAATCACCTCTTACAAAGTTAAATCAAGTGACACAGGAGTTCAATGCCTTCTATGCTCACTTTGACTGTCAAAACCTGGAGGAACCATCATGAACTCCCACAGCCCCTAATGATCCTGTAATGTCATTCCCTGAGGCTGACATGAGAGCAGCATTCAGGAAGGTGTACTCACGAAAAGCATACAGCCCAGACGGGGGTATCTGGCAAAGTACTAAAGACATGTCTTGACCAACTGGCTGGAGTGTTCACTGAGATCTTTAAACTCTCGCTTCAGCAGTCTGAGGTACCCAAATGCTTAAAGCAGACTTCACTTATACCTGTGCCTCAGAAGAACGTAGTAACCTGCCTCATTGACTATCGTTCAGTAGCACTTACATCCACAGTGATGAAGTGTTATGAGAGGTTGGTGATGAAACATGTTAACTCTTGCCTGAGAAGAAACTTGGATCTGCTCTAATTTGCCTACCGGAGCAATAGGTCCACAGCAGGTGCCATTTCATTGGCTCTTCACTCAGCCCTGGAAAATCTGAACAGAAAAGGTGCATGCATTGGAATGTTCTTTATTGATTAAAGCTAAGCATTTAATACCACTATCCCCTCAAAACTAATCAATAAGCTTCAAGGCCTTGGCCTCAATATTGAGGCCTCTGTAGGTCAGGACCTCAATACCTCCTTGTGCAATTTCATCCTTGATTTCTTCACTTGTAGACACCAGTCAGTTCAGGTTGGTAACATCTCCTCCACAAGGTATGACATGCAGAGGGCTATTTCAAGAGCGAAGAAACAACTGGAGGCAACACCGGATGCACATCAACTCTGGCAGGGTTTGCAAGACATTACTTCCTACAAAGCGAAACCCAATAGCATTAATGACAGCGATGCTTCACTGCCAGATGAGCTCAACACCTTGAAAGGGAGAAGTAACTACAGCTGTGAAGATCCCTGCTGCATCTGGTGACCCTGTGATCTCTGTCTCGGAGACTAATGTCAAGCTGTCTTTCAGGAGGATGACCCCCCCACAAGGCAGCAGGCCCTGATGGAGTATCTGGTAGGGCTCTGAAAACTTGTGCGAACAAACTGGCAGGAGTATTCAAGGCCATTTTCAACCTCTCACTACTATGGTCAGAAGTTCCCACCTGCTTCAAAAAGACAATTATATTAGCGCCTAAGAAGAGTAGTGCGAGCTGCCTGAAAAGACAGTAACACTCACATCAACAGTGATGAAATATGTTGAGAGGTTGGTCATGGCTAGAATGAACTCCTTCCTCAGCAAGGACCTGAACCCACTAAAATTTGACAGACATAATCTCAATGGCTCTTCAAACGGCCTTGGATCACCTGAACAATAGAAACTCCTATGTCAGGATGCTGTTTGTTGACTATAGCTCAACATTTAACACCATCATTCCCACGGTCCTGATCGATAAGCTACAGAACCTGGGCCTCTGTACCTCCCTCAGCAATTGGATCGTCGACCTCCAAACCGGAGGACCAGAGTTGGTGGTGAGGAAGGCAAATGCCTTATTAGCATTAATTTCAAGAGGTCTAGAATACAAGAGCAAGGACGTGATGCTGAGGCTTTATAAGGCACTGGTGAGGCCCCACCTTGAGTAGTTTAGATAGATAGATAGATAGATATACTTTATTGATCCCGAGGGAAATTGGGTTTCATTACAGCCACACCAACCAAGAATAGAGCATAAATATAGCAATACAAATTTGGGCCTCTCATCTTAGAAAAGATGTGCTGGCATTAGAGAGGATCCAGAGGAGGTTCACAAGGATAATTTCAGGAATGAAAGGGTTATCATACAAGGAACGTTTAACGGCTCTAGGTCTGTACTCACTGGAATTCAGAAGGATGAGGGGGGATCTCATTGAAATCTTTAGAATATTGAAAGGCCTAGACAGAGTAGATGTGGAAAGGATGTTTTCCCAATGTGGAAGAGTCTAGAACAAGAGGGCACAGCCTTAGGATAGAGGGACACCCTTTCAAAATAGAGATGCGGAGAAATTTCTTTAGCCAAAGGGTGGTGAACTTGTGGAATTTGTTACCACATGCAGCTGTGGAGGCCAGGTCGTTGGGTTCATTTAAGGCAAAAATTGATAGGTTCTTGATTGGTCATGACATCAAAGGCTTTGGGGAGAAGGCTGAGAACTGGGGTTGAGGAGGAGAAAAAAAAAATCAGCCACGATTGAATAGCAGAGCAGACTCGATGGGTCAGATGGCCTAATTCTGCTCCTATGCCTTACGGTCTTTACAAACAACGGCAGTGTGTAGTGAGATTCATTGCAAGTAGAGGCTGATGACCGCACAAAATTGCAGTCAACTCAATGAGTTGCAATGTAAAAGGGACACAAAATCAAAAAGGTGATGAATACAGGACTGAAGGCATTATACTTAAATGCACGCAGTGTACAGAATAAGGTAGATGAACTTGTAGCATAGCTAGAGGTTGACATGCATGACATTGTGAGTATCACTAAGTCATGCTGAAAGAACATTATAGCTTGGAGCTTAATGTCCAATGATACAGATTATATCAAAAGGACAGGTAGGTAAGCAGAGAGGGTGGGGTGGCTCTGTTGGTACAAAATGAAATAAAATCATTAGAAAGAGGTGACATAGGATCGGAAGGTGTAGAGTCATTGTGGGTAAAGCTAAGAAACTGCAAGGGTGAAAAGACCCTGATGGGAGTGATATACTGTACATACCTCTGTACAGTAGCAAAGATGTGGTCTACAAATTACAATGTGAGGTAGAAAATGCATGTGAAAAGGGCAATGTTATGATAGTCATGGGGGATATCAATATGCAGGCACATTGGAAAAATCAGGTTGGTGCTGGGAGAATCAGTGGGAATTTGTAGAGTGCCTACAAGATGGCTTTTTAGATCAGCTCGTGGTTGAGCCCACTAAGTGATCAACTATTCTGGATTGGGTGTTGTGGAATGAACCAGAATTGATTAAAGAGCTGAAGGTAAAGGAACCCTTAGGAGACAGTGATCATAATATAATAAAATTCACCCTGCTAAAGTCAGATGTATTAGTATTAAGATGAGTAAAGGGAACTAGAGAGGTGTAAGAGAGGAGCTGGACAAACTTGATTGGAAAGGGACACCAGTAGGAATGATGGCAAGGCAGCAGTGCCTGGAGTTTCAAGGAACAATTTGAAAGGCACGGGATAGATACATCCCAAAGTAGAAATGATATTCTAAAGGCAGGATGATACAATCATGGCCGACAAGAGATATCAAAGTCAACATAAAAGACAAAGAGAGGCCACATAATAGAGCAAAAATTAGTGGGAAGTTAGAGAATTAGGAAACTTTTAAAAACCAACAGAAGGCAACTAAAATGTCATAAAGAAGGAGAAGATGGAATACAAAGGCAAGCTAGCCAATAATATTAAATAGAATACCAAAAGTTTCTTCAGATACCTAAGGCGTAAGAGAGGTGAGAGAAGGTATCGAACCACTGGAAGTTGATGCTGGAGAGGTAGTAGTGAAGGACAAGGACATGGCAGATGAACTGAACAATTTTTTTACATCAGTCTTCACTGTGGAAGACACTAGCAGTACGTCGGAAGTTCAAGAGTATTAGGAGACAAAAATGAATGAAGCTGCAATTACTAGGGAAAAGGTGTTTGGGAAACTGAAAAGTCTGAAGGTTGATAAGACACCTGACCAGTTGGTCTACACCCCAGGGTTCTGAAAGAGGTGGCTGAAAGATTGTGGAGGCATTAGTAATTATTTTGGTAAGAATCACTAGGTTCTGGCATGGTTCCAGGAGACAGAAAAATTGCAATTCTCACTCTGCTCTTCAAAAAGGGAGAAGCAGAAGAAAGGAAATTATAGAGCAGTTAGGGTGACCTCAGTGGTTGGGAAGGTGTTGGAGTCGACTGTCAAGGATGTGGTTTCAGGGTACTCTGAGGCACATGACAAAATAGACCAAAGTCAGCAAGAGAAAATCTTGCCCGACAAATCTGTTGCAATTCTTTGAAGAAATAACAAGCAGGATAGACAAAGGAGAATTGGTGGATGTTGTGTACTTGGTTTTTCAGAAGGCCTCCGACAAGGTGCCATACCAGGCTGCTTAACAAATTTAGATCCTATGGTATTACAGGAAAGATACTAGCATGGATAGAACACTGGCTGATTGGCAGGAGGCAAAGAGTGGGAATTTAGGGAGCCTTTTCTGGTTGGCTGCTGGTGACTAGTAGTATTCCACAGGGGCTTGTGGGGACCAATTTGTTTTATGTTATATGTCAATGACTTGGATGACGGCACTGATAGCTTTGAGGCATGTTGAGGTAAGTTTGCAGATGCCACAAGGATAGCTGGAGGAACAGGTAGTGTTAAGGAAGCAGAGGCTGCAGAAGGACTTAGATTAGGAGATCGATCAAAGAAGTAGTAGATGGAATACAGTGCCAGAAAGTGAATGATTATGCACTTTGGTAGAAGAAATGAAAAAGCTGACTATTTTCTAAATGGAGAAAAAAATTCAAAACTCAGAGGTGCAAAGGGACTTGGGAGGCCTTGTGCAGAATTCCCTAAAGGTTAATTTTCAGGTTGCGTTGATGCCAAGGAAGGCATGTTATAGCGCAAAATTGCAGTCAACAAGATGAGTTGTAATGTAAAAAGGGGACCAAATTATTTCTAGAGGACTAAAATATAAAAGCATCGATGTAATGTTGAGGCTTTATAAGGCACTGGTGAGGCCTCACTTGGAGTATTGTGAGCAGTTTTGTGCCCCTCATCGAAGAAAGGATATGCTGATATTGGAGAGGGTTTAAATGATTCAGGAATTGAATGGCTTTTCACATGAGGCGTGTTTGATGGCTTTGAGTCTGTACTTACTGGATTCAGAAGAATGGGGGGGGTGAGGGGAATCTCACTGAAACCTATTGAATTTGAAAGTCCTTGACAGAGTGGATGTGAAAGCACTATTTCCTTTGGTGGGAGACCAGAGAACACAGCCTCAGAATAGAGGGACATCCATTTAGAATGGAGATGAGGAGAAATTTCTTTAACCAGAGTGGTGAATCTGTGAAATTAATTGCCCCAGGCAGCTGTGGAGGCCAAGTCATTAAGTATATTTAAGTCAGAGGTTGATAGATTTTTGATTAGTCCGGGCATGAAAGAATACAGAGAGAAGGCAGGAGATTGGGGCTAAAGGGAAAATTGAATCAGCTGTGATGAAATGGCAGAGCAGACTTGATGGGCCAAATGGCCTAATGCTGCTCCTATATCTTATGGTCTTACGATGGATGCTGCTTTCTTGTGACAGTGCTCTGTGTAGCGCATTAACTACAACCTACCAGACAATATTAACACACTTTATCTGCTCCTCTATCTTATGGTTTATTTGCAATGGTTGTAGAGGAAGTAGGAGGATGTAAGAGGTCTTCCTGACTGTGAATGTACATCCAATTATGTTTGATTGAAAAATGAAATTAACCAGTGTTTCTTTCCAAAGCGCTACGCTACCTGTTTTGTCATCATTATGTCTAATAAGCATACTTACAGTGAACTTGAGCTGTGCATATTCTCATACCCTTACCCACACCCTTGCATCTAGCAACGCCCACATCATGCACACAGCTGTATGTATCAGCCTTCATTTTGGAATTAAAATGGAATCCACTGTGCCTCAAAAATGAATACTACAGATTCAAATCAGTTTCAGTTCCTTGCTGCTGTAAAGCTCACAAAGTAAACAGTATACATGGTAATAATAGATACAATAAATCCTGCAATAAAACATAGAAACATAGAAAACCTACAGCACAATACAGGCCCTTCGGCCCACAATGCTGTGTCGAACATGTACTTACTTCGAAATTATCTAAGGTTACCCATAGTCCTCTATTTTTCTAAGCCCCATGTACCTATCCAGGAGTCCCTATCGTATCTGCCTCCATCACCGTCGCCGGCAGCCCATTCTATGCACTCACCACCCTTTGCGTAAAAAACTTACCCTGCCATCTCCTCTGTACCTACTTCCAAGCATCTTAAAACTCTGCCCTCTTGTGCTAGCTATTTCAGCCCTGGAAAAAAGCCTCTGACTATCCACATAATCAATGCCTCTCATCATCTTATACACCTCTATCAGATCATCCTCCGCTGCTCCAAGGAGAAAAGGCCAAGTTCACTCAACGTATTCTCATAAGGTATGCTCCCCATGTGGAAAACAACTGAATGGTTCAAAGATTATAGCGCAATCAAAAGTAGTATAAAAAGAAATGCTTAGGTGACAATAAGGGAATTAATACAAAGGCAGAATTAAGAGTCCAAGAACATGGGAACACCACCAGAAAAGGATTGTGAAAGATGTGATTAAGAAGTCTTAAATATGTATCTTAAAATTCTGTGGTGCAAATTAATTCTAATACCCTTAATGTCATTGTTGCAGTATGAAATGACTACCAGTTTTCTGGACAATTAACAGTCTCATAGATGTTAAATGTAGCAGGCACAGAGCATATGTTCATTATGAGAACATCATCTGTTCAAATCTAAGCATCCAAAGAAAGATTGATATATAGTGCCCATTGCTTAATCCAGTTTCTGTGCCTTTATCATTTTAAATTGATATAACTAACGCAAATTTAAGGCCTTACCACAAAACAGGGAGGCACTCGGAGGCAAATGACATTTTGTTAATCTCCAGCTTAGAAGAGGAAGCATTTTCTTTCCTAGACTAGTTTAAAAACACAAACATGACTAGGCTGTTATATGGCTAATTTGAGGTATTATGACTAACTCTGAGCCTCTTATCTAGGAAAGGATGTGTCGTCAATAGAGAGGGTCCAGAGCAGGTTTAAGAGAATGATCTGTGGAATTAAAGGGTTAATGTCTGTGAAACATTTGAAAGCGTGGGCCTGTACACACTGGAGTTTAGAAGAATGATTGGGGGGCTGGGGGGGGATCTCTTTGAAACCTACCAAATATTGAAAGGCACAGATTGAGTGGACATGGAGAGGACGTTTACAATAGTTGTAGAATCTGGGACCAGTAGATATTCCCCTGTTGCAACATCACTGATCATATTCTCCAGGTTCCCTATTACCTGTGTAGGTTCCATGCACCATCCAAGCTCCTTACTATCCCAGGATCCCTATTTAACCTTCAACACACACTCACCCCCAACTTTCAATCACTGATCTGACTAAATACCACCACTGACCCAATTACTTGCTCTAAACTATCAGTTCTGATCTTTATTAAACAATTAACAAACTTATGACTAACCTATCAAAGCAACCAGCTCTCTCCAGTTTGATACCTGACCAACCAATATGCCAGCCACCAACCTCCAATCTCTGACATAATGGCCAATTTTTAATCTGAATAATAAAACTTCAGTGTTAGGAAGCCTCATAAAAAACTAGCTCAGCACTCTTTTAATACAGCTTTTTAGACTCTGCAGTTTCGGGCCAAGATATATTGTGGAAGTGTTTCATGTTTTGTTAAGACTTTTTATTGTCTTTAAATCTGAAAGATGAACTGTTTATCTGCTTTAATTACTGAAAATTCCATTACTTTGTCTAAGTATTGACACAATGGTGGAGATTATGTGTTGTGAGCATTTAATAGCACCCTTTTCATGATATCAGTAGTTTCAGAGATAAAGACAATAGTTGTAAAGTACGTATGCAAGTAAAACTGACAGAAAGAAATAAAAGAAAACACAAAAATGAAAGAAATGAGACCAAACAAGAGAAAAAATGGGAAGGAGAGTGAGAATAGAAGCACAAGAAACAACAGAGGAGGAATGAAAAATAATGAATTTCAACTCTTGGGGAAAAAAAACGATTGTAAAAGAGTTTCTAACCTGCAGTAGGTGTTGTCAACACTTTGAGCACAAATAGTGGTATAAACAGAATAGCTCCAAGATTGATTATCTGGATAGTGTATCCTATTTTTTCACTCATTGCAAGCTGCAATATACAAATAAAACCTGTTAAGCTTAACCATATTTCTAACTTTTACCAATCTGCAAACTATAGTTACTTCTAAAGAAATTATTATTCATCAGAAAATCCACTTAAAAAAATATGCATAGGTAAACATCTTACAATATATTAGACACATCCTAAAAGAAAAAAATCAGACATTTGCCATTTCTCTTCCATTGAAATAACTGTAATCCATGTAGTCTTTATAGCATAGTACCATAAATTTCATTGTTTTAGGAAAAACGTGAGTATAATCACTTACCAACAGGACATTAAATTTTCAAGTTTTTCAATTATACAGTGGATTCCAGTTAACTGAGACACATTGAGACCAAACACTTCAGTCCAATTTAAACAGCTGCCCCAATTAGACAAAGTTTTATGGAAATAGATTTTAAAGTATAAAATAAAATAAACTATCAATTGAGTAACAAATTATGTATTTAAATGAAATGCATAACAAATTAGAACACTAGCAGAACTACTACAGCACTATAAAACTGTGATAGTACCTAATAGTTATCAATGGAGGAATTCATCCAATACCTGCTGTCCTGTTCTTTTGATTAACTATAAATGAACAAAATCAGAACAGACACCTAGTGCAAATAATGGACTGCCTTCAGACAATGCTTTCGACAACTGTATCCTCCAAATCTTCATTTTCATTGTAACAATCACGATGATACTTTCAAATTCTTCATAGTTGCTAACTTCAAATGTAAGATTATTTCACTTTCACTTTTGCCATTTCTGACATCTCCAAGCCCGCATTCTTGAAACTAGTGAGCAAGACAGTTCCAAATTGTCTTACTGCTTATTACTCACCAAATATCAGTGAGAAAAATCACTGTTTTTGAATACACATGCAAGTGACACTTTGTAAAAACTATTCATTCTAAGCACCTTATAGTATCTAACAGCCACACAAGTTCATGCGCCTGACGCGAGCTAGAAACTATTCAGCAAGCCTCCTATCCCAATTAAGTGGCATACTGTCTCAAATATTTCTCCATCTCCTCCCTGCTCCATCTTCTTACTCTGACTTCTCATCTTTTTTTCTCCAATCCTGACGAAAGGGTCTCAGCCCAAGATGTTGACTGTTTACTCTTTTCCACAAATGCTGCCTGGTCTGCGAGTTCCTCCAGCATTTTGTGTGTATTGATTAGATTTCCAACATCTGCAGATTTTCTCTTGTTTCTATTACTCTTAAAACATTTACAAAAACGTTACTGCATTGATGGGTGGTGGGGGTGGGGGATGAAGGCTGCACCCATGTGTCCTGGCAATGTTAGTAGAAGGTTTTCTTCTGCACAGTGCATTAATAAACACATATTACTGTGGATATCAACCTCCACTAATTAACACATTGTCAAGTCTCAAAGAAATCTAACAATTTAAATATCATCAAAGTTGCTGGTGAACGCAGCATCTCTAGGAAGAGGTACAGTCGACGTTTCAGGCCGAGACCTTTCGTCAGGACTAACTGAAGAAAGAGCTAGTAAGAGATTTAAAAGTTGGAGGGTGAGGGGGAGATCCAAAATGATAGGGGAAGACAGGAGGGGGAGGGATGGAGCCAAGAGCTGGACAGGTGATTGCCAAAAGGGGTATGAGAGAATCATGGGACAGGAGGCCCAGGGAGAAGGAAAAGGCGGGGGGGAGGGGAAGCCCAGTGGATGGGCAAGGGGTGTAGTCAGAGGGACAGAGGGAGAAAAAGAAGAGAGAGAGAAAGAATGTGTGTGTATAAATAACGGATGGGGTACGAGGGGGAGGTGGGGCATTAGCGGAAGTTAGAGAAGTCAATGTTCATGCCATCAGGTTGGAGGCTACCCAGACGGAATATAAGGTGTTGCTCCTCCAACCTGAGTGTGGCTTCATCTTTACAGTAGAGGAGGCCGTGGATAGACATGTCAGAATGGGAATGGGATGTGGAATTAAAATGTGTGGCCACTGGGAGATCCTGCTTTCTCTGGCAGACAGAGCGTAGGTGTTCAGCAAAACGATCTCCCAGTCTGCGTCAGGTCTCACCAATATATAGAAGGCCACATCGGAAGCACCAGACGCAGTATATCACCCCAGCCGACTCACAGGTGAAGTGTCGCCTCACCTGGAAGGACTGTCTAGGGCCCTGAATGGTGGTAAGGGAGGAAGTGTAAGGGCATGTGTAGCACTTGTTCCGCTTACACGGATAAGTGCCAGGAGGGAGATCAGTGGGGAGGGATCGGGGGGGGACGAATGGACAAGGGAGTTGCGTAGGGAGCGATCCCTGTGGAATGCAGAGAGGGGGGGGAGGGAAAGATGTGCCCTGTGGTGGGATCCCGTTGGAGGTGGCGGAAGTTACGGAGAATAATATGTTGGACCCGGAGGCTGGTGGGGTGGTAAGTGAGGACCAGGGGAACCCTATTCCCAGTGGGGTGGCGGGAGGATGGAGTGAGAGCAGATGTGCGTGAAATGGGGGAGATGCGTTTGACAGCAGAGTTGATGGTGGAGGAAGGGAAGCCCCTTCCTTTAAAAAAAGGACATCTCCCTCGTCCTGGAATGAAAAGCCTCATCCTGAGAGCAAACGCGGCGGAGACGGAGGAATTGCGAGAAGGGGATGGCATTTTTGCAAGAGACAGGGTGAGAAGAGGAATAGTCCAGATAGCTGTGAGAGTCAGTAGGCTTATAGTAGACATCAGTAGATAAGCTGTCTCCAGAGATAGAGACAGAAAGATCTAGAAAGGGGAGGGAGGTGTCGGAAATGGACCAGGGAAACTTGAGGGCAGGGTGAAAGTTGGAGTCAAAGTTAATAAAGTCAACGAGCTCAGCATGTGTGCAGGAAGCAGTGCCAATGTAGTCGTTGATGTAGCGAAGGAAAAGTGGGGGACAGATACCAGAATAGGTTTGGAACATAGATTGTTCCACAAAGCAAGGCATAGCTCGGACCCATGCGGGTGCCCATACCTACACCTTTAGTTTGGAGGAAGTGGGAGGAGCCAAAGGAGAAATTATTAAGAGTAAGGGCTAATTCCGCTAGACGGAGCAGAGTGGTGGTAGAGGGGAACTGATTAGGTCTGGAATCCAAAAAGAAGCGGAGAGCTTTGAGACCTTCCAACATATTATTCTCCGTAACTTCCGCCACCTCCAACGGGATCCCACCACTAAGCACATCTTTCCTTCCCCCCCCCCCCCACTTTCCGCAAGGATCGCTCCCTACGCGACTCCCTTGTCCATTCGTTTCCCCCCCATCCCTCCCCACTGATCTCCCTGCTGGCACTTATCCCTTGTAAGCAGAACAAGTGCTACACATGCCCTTACACTTCCTCCCTTACCACCATTCAGGGCCCCAGACAGTCCTTCCAGGTGAGGTGACACTTCACCTGTGAGTTGGCTGCGGTGATATACTGCGTCCGGTGCTCCCGATGTGGCCTTCTATGTATTGGTGAGACCCGACGCAGACTGGGAGATCGTTTTGCTGAACACCTACGCTCCGTCCGCCAGAGAAAGCAGGATCTCCCAGTGGCCACACATTTTAATTCCACATCCCATTCCCATTCTGACATGTCTATCCACGGCCTCCTCTACTGTAAAGGTGAAGCCACACTCAGGTTGGAGGAACAACACCTTATATTCCGTCTGGGTAGCCTCCAACCTGATGCAATGAACACTGACTTCTCTAACTTCCGCTAATGCCCCACCTCCCCCCTCATACCCCATCCGTTATTTATATACACACATTCTTTCTCTCTCTCTCCTTTTTCTCCCTCTGTCCCTCTGACTGCACACCTTGCCCATCCTCTGGGCTTTCGCCCCCTCCCCCTTTTCTTTCTCCCTGGGCCTCCTGTCCCATGATCCTCTCATACCCCTTTTGCCAATCACCTGTCCAGCTCTTGGCTCCATCCCTTCCCCTCCTGTCTTCTCCTATCATTTTGCATCTCCCCCTCCCCCTTTTAAATCTCTTACTAGCTCTTTCTTCAGTTAGTCCTGACGAAGAGTCTCAGCCTGAAATGTCGACTGTACCTCTTCCTAGAGATGCTGCCTGGCCTGCTGCGTTCACCAGCAACTTTGATGTGTGTTGCTTGAATTTCCAGCATCTGCAGAATTCCTCATGTTTGCGAATTTAAATATCATTACTGCTGGAAGTCACTGTAAAGAAAGTTTACCACTTCATTTAATGTTGTTGATTGCCTAAGATTTATTACAGGGATAGGAGTGGGACCCCAAATTCACATATACCAACCTGGACACCATGTGAAAGAGGTCAACAGGAACAAGGAAGTTCATGTTAGAGGTTCAAGAAGCCCATAAAGGATTAAATAAAACAATTATGAGAAAAGGTAACAAAAGGGCTAAGTATCTGGTCAGGCATTCCCATTCCTCATTGCAAAAGTAAGTTATTAACTGTGTTTCATTTACCAAGATGAAGTGTAGCCAGACATAAAAAGCAAAACAGAAGTGCTGTAGCACTCACACATTTTTGTACACTACGGCTATTTAGCCACAGTGCCCATGTCATACACACACAAAGTGAAACACATTCACCAGTATTTTTCCCTCTCTTTAGCAGGAAAAGACTACCTACAACTAGTACTCAAAGCACCAAACTGGAAGGAGCCTTTTTCAGTATCAGCAGTTCATGTTTGGAGAGGGGCCCAGCTATCATGGGCTCTCAAATCATACTGTTGATTCTAGTTGGAGGTTCAGAACTCCAGTCAACCTTTTTACCTCCCAACTTCCCTCATCCCACAATATCATAAACCTCTGACAATTAACAAGTTGCTTAACTTTTCCCCTTATCTGTTCCTCTACACACCAGGTGAATGCCTTCAGTCATTTTATTGAAGATTCTCATGAGATCCCATCAAGACAAGTAGTAAGGGTGGAACTAGTAAATACTGTCTTAAAATTAGGCCTATAGATAATATTTTATTTCATCATACATTAAAGCAAACAGTTCGATATGGTCCAAAGTACAAAGTAAATTTATTGTCAAAGTATGTAGACCATATACAACATTGAGATTCATCTTGCAGGAAGCCACAAAACAAAGAAACATGATAGAATCCATGCGAAACCCCACACAACCACAAATGACAAAATATCCAATGTGAGAAGAAAATACAAATCGTGCAAACAATAAAAAAGTAAACAAATAATACACAGGATACCATGGATACAAGCATTTACTTATAAAGTTTAAAATTTTAATTTCTGTTAAATGGGGTGATCAGTGCACTAAACTTCCTGGAGAGATGGGCCCAAGATATGCTGTGGCTCATATTATCCAGACCATAAAACCCATGATTTACTGAGCAGCAGTGTTGGCGCGTGGCCAAGTGGTTAAGGCATCGGTTTAGTGATCTGAAGGTCGCTAGTTCGAGCCTTGGCTGAGGCAGCGTGTTGTGTCCTTGAGCAAGGCACAACCACACAATGCTCTGTGCCAAGCTGTATGGGTTCTAGTACCCTTCCCTTGGACAACATCTGTGGTGTGGACAGCATGAGCAACTGCCAGTCTTCCATACAACCTTGCCCAGGCCTGTGCCCTGGAAACCTTCCAAGACACAAATCCATGGTCTCACGAGACTAACGGATGTATATATATATATATATATATACACACACACACATACACACACATATATACACACACACATATATATAGTGATTCTCACCCTCCTTTATGTCTGAGACCTGATCTACCTACTTCAAGCATGTCAAAGCACTGAAGAAACACAACTAATGATGCCTCAGTAAATTCGTAGGCAAGAGAAGCAAAAAAAAGTTTATCTTCGCTAAGGTCACTCAATACTGAGAGCCTAATTACATTTAGTCAATTCTGTTGGGCAAGTCATATTGTTCAAATATTTGACACCAGAATTCCAAAAGCAGACATTCTATTCCCCAGTCTGTTACCTCCTCTGTGCTGATAGAGGAAAGTATCCCCAAAACCTCTTTGGAAGAAAATGTTAACAGCTGCCTAGAATCCTGGGAATCACTGAAAGTGGAAAAACACACAGAAGCCTGACATGAGCAATGAAAGGAACATGCAATTTCATGAACTATGACCATCTTGCGCCCTCCAAGCACTTCCTGCTTTCTCCACTTCTTTGGCCCTACAGACACCTCAGAATTCACAGAACTGAAGTGAAAGGAAGTCATCCTTAGTCCCAAGGGAAGGTTAACAGGTAGCAAAAGCAACAGTAGCAATGACAAATTAAAAGAATTATTTTTAACTTCCTTTTGTATTAATCAACACATATTTTAACAGGAAAACTATTACACATTTATTACATGCTGAAACTCACAAAGCCATCTTGATTATTCTTGTTCTCACCCTGACTCTCCCATTGTTGCCTCTGAACAGTACAGAACAGGATCAGGCCCTTTGGCCAAAGATGTTGTGCCAAACTAATTAATGATACATAATCCTATATTCTCTGCAATATTTATGTGCCCCTTAAACACATCTAACTCCAGCATCACTCCTGGCAGTGCATTCTAGGCACCCACAACTGAGTAAAAAGAAACTTGCCTCATACATCTACTTTGAATTTTCACTCTCTCCCCTTAAATACATGCTATTATTAGTCATTTTAACCCTGTAAAAAAAGATAAGACATTAGCTATGCCTGTCATAAATCTTACAAACCTATCAAATTTCCCCTTAACCTCTGCTACTCCAGAGAAAATAACCCTACTTTGTCCAGTCTCTTCTCTTAACACCTGCCCTCCAATCCAGGCAGCATCCAAGTAAATCTCTCTGTATCCTCTCCATGGCCTACACATTCTTCCTATAATGAACCATAGTTTCCTCTCCAAAGTCCTGATGAAGGGTCTTGGCCTAAAATGTTGACCGCACTCTTTTTCATAGGTGTTGCCTAGCCTGCTGAGTTCCTTCAGCATTTTTGTGTGTATTACTTTGATTTACAGCATCTGCAGATTTTCTCTTGTTCCTCTCTACCACAGTGGACAGAGGCGTTGGCCCCATCTCATCTATTTCCTGTATCTTTGCTCTCACCCACTCTTCACCAAGACCATGCAATAACAGAGTTCCCAAAATCATACCCTTCAATCCCACCTGCTTCTGCATTCAACTGTCATCCATTACAATTTCTACCAACTCCAAAAAAATTCCATCAGAAAGCACATATTTCCATCCCCTCCCTTACTGCAAGCTTAAGCAGTATTTTGAAGAGATCATTCCTTTATCAACACCAAGGTCTGCTCTTCTGTCCCCATCAACTACTCTCAATTTTACAGTACTTAAACTTAAACATGAAACTAAAGGAATTATAGCACCATATCTGTTCCTTCACCTCTTCCCTACCCAAGATCCAGGGACCCAAACAGATTTGAGTTGAAGCAACATTTTACCAGTGCTTCTTCCAATCTAATGTATCATAATTGGTGTATCCCAATATAGTTTCTTCTACATTGGAGAAAACAAATGAAGATTGGTTGATTGTTTTGCCGAGTATTTTATTCAGTCAACAGGAGTGAACCTGGATTTCTGGTTGCCTACCAATTTGGTTTTCCAACACACTGCTGTACGTGAACTTCTACATTTTTACAATGAAGCTTAAGCAATTCACCTTCTGTAAAGGAACTCTTTAGCCTTCCAGACTCAATATCATAATAACCAATTTGCTCTTTTCATTCACAACTTTCTCTTTTCATTCTATCTGCAACAGAACTGGCCCCTTCTACCAGTTATTCAGCTGAGAGTTCAGCTCAGCTTTCCTTTTCCATTAGTGCAGTTTTTTTAGATTTAGATTATGAGGACACACAGTCCTCTTTTATTGTCATTTAGTAATGCATGCATTAAGAAATAATACAGAATGATATCACAGAGACACATGACAAACCAAGACTGAAAAACCGACAAAAACCACATAATTATAACACATAGTTACAACAGTGCAAAGCAATACCGTAATTTGACAAGAACAGACCTTGGGCACGGTAAAATCACAGAGTCTCTCGAAAGTCCCATCATCTCACGCAGACGGTAAAACCTCCAGCGCCACAAACTTGCCAATGCAGCATCCCGGAAGCATCCGACCACAGTCCGACTCTGAGTCCGTCCGAAAACTCCTAGCACGTCCGAAAACTCCAAGTCTCCGACCAGCTCCCCGACACCGATGCACCGAGCACCATCTCTGCCAAGCGTTCGACCCCAGCCCCAGCAACAGGCAATAGGCAAGACTGATGATTTGGGGCCTTCCCTCTGGAGATTCTCGATCACACAGTAGCAGCGGCAGCAAAGCAGGCATTTCAGAAGTTACTCCAGATGTTCCTCCATGCTTCTTCACGTCTGTCTCTATCAAATCAGGATTATGCACGGCATCCTAGTTCACAGATACGATATCAATTCGGAACAGCCGCACGCGCTGCGTCACGCTACCATCTCCTCCTCCTCCCTACTTGGAATTGTAATTCCCAATTTGGAATTGTAGTCCAAATTGTAGTTTGGACTACAATTCTGCTATGAATAAGATATATAGAATGTAAGATATAAAACAATATAGCGCAGTACATGCCTTTCAGTCCACAATGTTGTGCCACCCTTCTAACCTACTCTAAGATCAATCTAACCCTTCCCTTCCATATAGTCTTCTGTTTTACTTTCTTCCATGTGTCATTCTAAGAGCTTCTTAAATATCCTTAATGTATCTGTCTCTACTGCCACCACTGGCAGCGCATTCCACACACCCACCACTCCGTTTAAAAAAAACATACCCCTGACATCCCCCTATCCAATCACTTTAAAATTGTGCCGTCTCAATCTATGCCTCTTATCATCTTGTACACCTGTCGTCATGTTTCATCCTCCTTTGCTTCAAAGAGAAATGCCCCAGCTCACTCATCCACTCATCATAAAACACATTCTTCAATCCAGGCAGCATACTGGTAACCCTCCCCTGTACTCTCCCTAATGCTTCCACAACCTTTCTATATTGTGGAGACCAGAACTGAATACATTATTCCAAGCAAGAGAAAATTTGCAGATGCTGGAAATCAAAGTAATGCACACAAAATGCTGGAGGAACTCAGCAGGCCAGGCAGCATCTACGGGAAAGTGACATCTCATCTCTTTTTTTCCCCCCAGTCCTGATGATGGGTCTCAGCCCAAAACATCAACTGTTTACTCTTTCCCAAAGATGCTGCCTGTCCTGCTGAGTTCCTAAAAGCATTTTGTGTGCAACGTTCCAAGTGTGATCTGACCAGAGTTTTGTAGAGCTGCAACATTACCTTGTGGCTCTTGAACTCAATCCCCCAACTAATGAAGGCCAACACATCATATGCCATCTTAAACACTGTATCAACTTGCACAGCAACTTTGAGGGATCTACAGACGTGCACCCCAAGATCCCTCCGTTCCTCTAAACTGGTAAGAATTCTGCTATTAACCCTGTCCCCTACCTTCAAGTTTGACCTTCCAAACCCACAGAGGGGATCGCCAGGGTCTCTCTACACAACCCCCCCCTCCCCCGCCACAAGCTGGAACACTCACTGGGAGCATTGTTTGGCAACAATAAAGTATAAAGTATAAAGCAATGTATATGAAGAGCCCAAAACATCGTTAAGTATCATTACCATTCACCTGCAACCACTGTTTCAATATTGTCAGGAATGAGGTACAGGAGCATCAGGACTCAGATTGCCAGGTGGGTAACAGCTTCTTTCCCTAGGCTGTGAAATTAATAATACCCTGCCACCACTGATGTCTCATCACTAGGATAGTGAGCTGTTTACTGTTCACCATTACTGTTTGCCTGTGCTGGGCACAACATGCATTTTGAATTATTTTTTAATAAATTACTGTATTTGTGGGAAGATTTTGTTTTAAGTGTTATGTGTGATACATGTATTGTAGGTGCACTGTGGTCGAGAGGAATGCTGTTTCATTTGGTTGTATACATGTGCAGTCAGATGACAATAAACTTGAACTTTCCTGATTGAATTCCATCTGCCACATTGCAGCCCAACTCTGCATCCTAGTAATGTCATTTTGTAACCTACAACAACCTTCCATACTATCGACAATTCCACTAACCACCTTACTACTTTTTCACTTACTCATCCAAGTCATTTATTTGAAAAAAATCACTAAGAACAGGAGTCCCCCTCCCGAATTTCTGAAGGAGCCTGCCATGGGGAAGCTTGTCAAATGCCTTACCAATATACAGCACATCAATTTGTTTTCTGACCTCCTCAAAGAATTCAGAATCAGAATGAGAATCAGGTTTATTATCACCGGCATGTGTCATGAAATTTGTTAACTAAGCAGCAGCAGTTCAATGCAATACATAACATAGAAGAAAAATAAATAAATAAGTACCAATATCCTGGCGGGGAGATTTGCGAGGGCTACTGAGGTGACTTTAAGCTAGAATGGTTGGGGTGTGGGAATCAAATTAAAGAGACTAGGAAAGAGGAGGTTAGTTCACAACAGGGGGATGGGAACCAGTGCAGAGAAACAGAGGTGTGTAAAATGAGGGTAGAAGCAAAAAGTAGTAAGGTGAAAAGTAAAAGTGGCAGGCCGGCAAATCCAGGGCAAAAATCAAAAAGGGCCACTTTTCAACATAATTGTATAAGGGCTAAGAGTGTTGTAAAAGCGAGCCTGAAGGCTTTGTGTGTCAATGCAAGGAGCATTCGTAACAAGGTGGATAAATTAAAAGTGCAGATTGTTATTAATGAATATGATATAGTTGGGATCACAGAGACATGGCTCCAGGGTGACCAAGGATGGGAGCTCAACATTCAGGGATATTCAATATTCAGGAGGGATAAACATGAAAGAAAAGGAGATGGGGTAACATTGCTGGTTAGAGAGGAAATTAACGCAATAGAAAGGAAGGACATTAGACAGGAGGATGTGTAATCGATATAGGTAGAGCTGCATAACACTAAGGGGCAGAAAACACTGGTGGGAGTTGTGTACAGGCCACCTAACAGTAGCAGTGAAGTTGGGGATGGTATTAAACAGGAAATTAGAAATGTGTGCAATAAAGAAACAGCAGTTATAATGGGTGACTTCAATCTACATATATATTGGGTGAACCAAATTGGTAAGGGTGCTGAGGAAGAGCATTTCTTGGAATGTATGCGGGATGGTTTTTTGAACCAACATGTTGAGGAACCAACTAGAGAGCAGGCTATTCTAGACTGGGTATTGAGCAATGAGGAAGGGTTAATTAGCAACCTTGTCGTGAGAGGTCCCTTGGGTAAGAGTGGCCATAATATGGTGGAATTCTTCATTAAGATGGAGAATGACATGGTTAATTCAGAAACAAAGGTTCTGAACTTAAAGAAGGGTAACTTTGAAGGTATGAGATGTGAATTAGCTAAGATAGACTGGCAAATGACACTTAAAGGATTGACGGTGGATATGCAATGGCAAGCATTTAAAGATCACATGGATGAACTACAACAATTGTTCATCCCAGTTTGGCAAAAGAATAAATCAAGGAAGGTGGTGCACCCGTGGCTGACAAGGGAAATTAGGGATAGTATCAATTCCAAAGAAGAAGCATACAAATTAGCCAGAAAAAGTGGCTCACTTGAGGACTGGGAGAAATTCAGAGCCCAGCAGAGGAGGACAAACGGCTTAATTAGGAAGGGGAAAAAAGATTATGAGAGAAAACGGGCAGGGAACATAAAAACTGACTGTAGAAGTTTTTATAGATATGTGAAAAGAAAAAGATTAGTTAAGACAAATGTAGGTCCCCTACAGACAGAAACAGGTGAATTGATTATGGGGAGCAAGGACATGGCAGACCAATTGAATAACTACTTTGGTTCTATCTTCACCAAAGAGGACATAAATAATCTTCCGGAAATAGTAGGGGACAGAGGGTCCAGTGAGATGGAGGAACTAGGGAAATGCATGTTAGTAGGGAAGTGGTGTTAGGTAAATTGAAGGGATTAGAGGCAGATAAATCCCCAGGGCCAGATGGTCTGCATCCCAGAGTGCTTAAGGAGGTAGCCCAAGAAATAGTGGATGCATTAGTGATAATTTTTCAAAACTCTTTAGATTCTGGACTAGTTCCTGAGGATTGGAGGGTGGCTAATGTAACCCCACTTTTTAAAAAAGGAGGGAGAGAGAAACCAGGGAATTATAGACTGGTTAGCCTAACATCAGTGGTGGGGAAAATGCTAGAGTCAGTTATCAAAGATGTGATAACAGCACATTTGGAAAGCGGTGAAATCATCGGACAAAGTCAGCACGGATTTGTGAAAGGAAAATCATGTCTGACGAATCTCATAGAATTTTTTGAGGATGTAACTAGTAGAGTGGATAGGGGAGAATCAGTGGATGTGGCATATTTGGATTTTCAAAAGGCTTTTGACAAGATCCCACACAGGAGATTAGTGTGCAAATTTAAAGCACACGGTATTGGGGGTAAGGTATTGATGTGGATAGAGAATTGGTTGGCAGACAGGAAACAAAGAGTGGGAATAAACGGGACCTTTTCAGAATGGCAGGCAGTGACTAGTGGAGTACCGCAAGGCTCAGTGCTGGGACCCCAGTTGTTTACAATATATATTAATCACTTGGATGAGGGAATTAAATGCAGCATCTCCAAGTTTGTGGATGACACGAAGCTGGGCGGCAGTGTTAGCTGTGAGGAGGATGCTAAGAGGATGCAGGGTGACTTGGATAGGTTAGGTGAGCGGGCAAATTCATGGCAGATGCAATTTAATGTGGATAAATGTGAGGTTATCCACTTTGGTGGCAAAAACAGGAAAACAGATCATTATCTGAATGGTGGCTGATTAGGAAAAGGGGAGGTGCAACGAGACCTGGGTGTCATTATACACCAGTCATTGAAAGTGGGCATTCAGGTACAGCAGGCGGTGAAAAAGGCGAATGGTATGCTGGCATTCATAGCAAGAGGATTCGAGTACAAGAGCAGGGAGGTACTACTGCAGTTGTACAAGGCCTTGGTGAGACCACACCTGGAGTATTGTGTGCAGTTTTGGTCCCCTAATCTGAGGAAAGACATCCTTGCCATAGAGGGAGTACAAAGAAGGTTCACCAGATTGATTCCTGGGATGGCAGGACTTTCAGATGATGAAAGACTGGATCAACTAGGCTTATATGCGTTGGAATTTAGAAGACTGAGGGGGGGATCTTATTGAAATGTATAAAATCCTAAAAGGATTGGACAAGCTAGATGCAGGAAGATTCTTCCCGATGTTGGGGAAGTCCAGAACGAGGGGTCACAGTTTGAGGATACAGGGGGAGCCTTTTAGGACTGAGATTAGGAAAAACTTCTTCACACAGAGAGTGGTGAATCTATGGAATTCTCTGCCACAGGAAACAGTTGAGGCCAGTTCATTGGCTATATTTAAGAGGGAGTTAGATATGGCCCTTGTGGCTAAAGGGATCAGGGGGTATGGAGGGAAGGCTGGTACAGGGTTCTGAGTTGGATTATCAGCCACAATCATACTGAATGGCGTTGCAGGCTCGAAGGGCCGAATGGCCTACTCCTGCACCTATGTTCTATGTTTCTAAGTAAATAAATTACAGTATACATATATTGAATAGATTAAAAATTGTGCAAAAAGCAGAAATATATATTTAAAAAGTGAGGTAATGTTTTCGGGTTCAATGTCTGTTTAGGAATCAGATGGCAGAGGGGAAGAAGTTGTTCCTGAATCGCTGAGTGTGTGCCTTCAGGGTTCTGTACCTGCTACCTGATAACAGTGAGAAAAGTGCATGCCCTGGGTGCTGGAGGTCCTTAATGATGGATGCTGCCTTTCTGAGACACCGCTCCTTGAAGATGTCCTGGGTACTTTGTAGGCAAGTACCCAAGATAGAGCCAACTAAATTTACGACCGTCTGCAGCTTCTTTCAGTCACGTGCAGTAGCCCCCACCCAACTCCCATACCAGACAGTGATGCAGCTCTCCACGGTACATCTATAGAAACTTTTGAGTGTGTTTGTTGACAAACCAAATCTCTTCAAACTGCTGATGAAGTGCAGACACTGTCTTGCCTTCTTTATAACTACATCAATATGTTGGGACCAGGTTAAGTCCTCAGAGATCTTGACACCCAGGAACTTGAAATTGCTCTCTCCACTTCTGATCCATGAGGATTGGTATGCGTTCCTTCGTCTTACCCTTCCTGAAGTCCACAATCAGCTCTGTCGCCTTAATGACGTTGAGTGCAAGGTTGTTGCTGTGACACCACTCCACTAGTTGGCATATCTTGCTCCTGTACGCTCTCTCGTCTCCATCTGAGTTTCTACCAACAATGGTTGTATCATCAGCAAACTTATAGATGATATTTAAGCTATACCTAGCCACACAGTCATGGGTATAGAGAGAGTAGAGCAGTGGGCTAAGTACACCCTTGAGGTGCACCAGTGTTGATCGCCAGCGAGGAGGAGATATTACCACCAATCCGCACAGATTGTGGTCTTCCAGTTGGGAAAAGGATCCAACTGCAGAGGGAGGCCCAGGTTCTGCAACTTCTCAATCAGGATTGTGGGAATGATGGTGGTAAATGCTGAGCTATAGTCGATGAACAGCATCCTGTCATAGGTGTTCGTATTGTTTAGATGGTCTAAAACCTCGTGAAGAACTATTGAGATTGCATCTGCCGTTGATCTATCGTGGCAACAGGCAAATTGCAATGGGTCCAGGTCCTTGCTGAGACAGGAACTCAATCTAGTCATGACCAACCTCTCAAAGCATTTCATCACTGTAGATGTGAGTGCTACTGGGCAATAGTCATTAAGGTAGATCACATTATTCTTCTTAGGCACTGGTGTAATTGTTGCCTTTTTGAAGCAAGTGGGAATGTCCGCCCGTAGCAGTGAGAAGTTGAAAATGTCCTTGAATACTCCCGCCAGCTGGTTGGCACAAGTTTTCAGAACCTTACCGGGTACTCCATCGGGACCTTCTGCCTTGTTCACTCTCTTTAAAGACAGCCTAACATCGGCCTCTGAGACAGAGATCACAGGGTCAGGCTGTTAGGCTGTCTTTAAAGTGAGTGAATCCTTGCAAGGTGGAAGGTCCCGATGGAGTACCTAGTAAGGCTCTTCACAGAGATATCTCACAGATATGCTATGGAGATCTTCACAGCTATAGTTATATTCTCCCTTCCAAAGTGGGCATAGAAGGCGTTGAATTCATCTGGTAGTGAAGCATCGCTGCCATTGGGTTTCGCTTTGCAGGAAGTAAAGTCTTGCCAGAGATGTCGTACATCCAATGTCGCTGCCAACTTCATTCAAAATTGTCTCTTTCCTTGATTCCCATAGTAATCTAGGGCCATAACATCCCATCCAGCCCCAGGAACTCATCGATCCTAATGTTTTTCAAAACTTCCAACACATCCACTTGCTTAATGTCAATACGTCCCAGCATATCAGCTGTGTTACACTGCCCTCACATTTATCATGGTTCCTACTAGTGAATACCGAAGCAAAGTATTCATTAATGCCCCCCACCACACCCTCCAACTCCAGGTATATGTTTCCTTTTCTATCCCTTGATCAGTCCTACGCTCACTGCTGCCATTCTCCTGTTCTTCACATAGATGTAGAACACCTTGGGATTTTCCTTAAGCCTACCCATCAATGCTTTCTAATGCTTGCTCTTCCAAGTCCATTCTTAAGCTCCTTCCTGGCTACCTTTGTAAATCTCTAGAACCATGTCTGATCCTTGTTTCCTAAACTTTATGTATGCTTCTTTCTTCCTCTTGTCTGGATGTTCCACTTTTTTTTGTCACCTTACTGTTCTTTCACTGCCTCAGTGGGACAAACCTATTCAGAACCCCATGCAAGTGCTCCCTAAACAAACTCCACATCTCTGTTGTGCATTTCCCTGAGTGCATGTGTTTCCACTTTATGCTCCCAAGTTTACCTAATAACATCATAATTTGCTCTCCCCCAATTAAATATTTTCTTGTACCTCTGCTCTTTTCCCTGTTAAGGCTAGGTTAAAGGTCAGGGAGTTGAGGTCACTGACTCCAAAATGCTCACCCATAAAGAGATCTGTCAACTGACCAGGTTAATTGCTTAGTATCAGATCCAGTATGGTCTCTCCTCCAGTTGGCCTGTCTACATATTACATCAGAAATCCTCCTGGTTGCAGCTAACAAATTCTGCCCCTAAGCCTTTTGCACTGAGAGGGTACTAATCAATATTAGGGAAATCAAAGTCATCCATGACAACAACCTTATTTATGCACATTTCCAAAGTCTGTTTCCCAATATGCTCCCCAGTGTCTCTGTTGCTATGGCAACATCTATAGAATACTCTCAATAGTGATTGCTCCCTTCCTGTTTCTGACTTCCATCCATACTGACTCAGTAGACAATTCCTCCATGACATCCTTCTTTTCTGCAACTGTGATCTGGCCATCAAACTTTACAACTCCTCCCTTGGAGGGTCAGACACACTGAGCCAATAGGTTGGTCCTGGACTTATTTCCTGGCATAATTTACATATTACTATTTAACTATTTATGGTTTTATTACTATCTATTATTTATGGTGCAACTGTAACAAAAACCAATTTCCCCCGGGATCAATAAAGTATGACTATGACTATGATACGAGCCCTGATTAGCAACGCTACTCCCCAAACAGTTAACTCCCTACCTGTACCTTTTGAAACATCTAAATCCTGGAACATCCAGCAGCCCTTGTGATACCATTGTCCCTGTAATGGTCACGACATTGTAAATCGATGTAGTGATCCATATCCTAATTTCACCACGTTTGTTCCTGATACTTCCGGCATTAAAAAAGGCACACTTCAACACATCCAACTGACTACAATTATGCTGTATCCACTTCCTATCTTTCCTCACAGACTCACAATATACTGCATCTACCTTTACATCAACTGTCCCACCCTCTAACCTATCACTCTGGTTCCCATCCCTCTGCCAAGTTAGTTTAAACCCTCGCCAACTGCTCTATCAGACCCGCCCGCAAGGATATTGGTCCCCCTGAAGCTCAGGTGTAACTCATCTTTTTTATACAGGGCATACATTTCCCAGAAGAGATACCAATGATCCACAAATCTGAAGCCCTGCCCCCTGCACCAATTCTTCAGCCACACATTCTATAATCCTAGTCTTTCTCTCAGCACAATAAATCTAAAAACTGACTTATTTTCTCTCTTCTGAAGTTCTAATGAAGGGTCTGACATCTGAAATGTTAACTCCATTTCTTTTTCAATGGGTGCTGCCTGATCTTCGAGGAGTACCCATAATTTTCTGATATTTTTTCATTTTCAGATTTCCAGCATCTATACTTATTTCAATTTTCAACACAACTTACTATTCCCAAAAAATATCTTTATAAAATAAAGATGAAATTTAGTAGTGGAGATGCACTTACAGCTGACAGAGATCTTTCAATATGAAGAGCAATGAGGATAAATATATTCGACACTGTTAAGAGAGAAAAATGCTCACATTGATGATTTTGATTCTGGATTTACATTAATGAAACTACTATTTAACTGTGTAGACAGCCTCACACTAACATCTAATAATGTTAATAAATTCAGAAATTGAATATTTAATCTTTCACTATACAAGTGCTTTTACTAAATAAATCTTTTTTTAATTTTTTGCACTTTGTCTTGTTATCCTGTTAGTGCATTTTTATGTAATATGCTTGAATATACAATATAATCAGTGACGCATCATCAATTCATTAATAGAAATATTTTTGTTTGATTTATTCTTTCAATATTTTGAACATATCCTTTCAATATTCCTGTAGCCCTTTGCTTCTGTGTCCGTGCGGCGTCTTACTGAAGAAAATAGTGTCGGAACTACCACTGCATATGATTTAAATAAACAGAAAGACAAGTTACTGAAGTTTTATAGTGACAGTGACTTTCTACATTTATTCCAATAAGTCACTTACCATGTGTTTGATTCGGTTTGTTTGAAGCTGTATATTTTTATGTTTTATTGAATGTTTTTGTTGGAAATAAAATTTCCTCTTGTCATTATTCCCTAAACAATACAGTATAAATTATTTACATAGCATTTACATTGTATTAGGTATTATAAGTAATCTAGAGATGATTTAAAGTATACGGGAGGATATGCGTAGGTTTGGTGCGCCGCTGGGTCCTAAACTCCAGCGCACTGACTTGGGTTAAATAAGCAACTTGAGCACAAGTGTTTTTTGGTATCGGTGGAGGGTCTGAAATCCAAAAAATTCTGAATTCCAAAATGCAACTAGCCCCAAGGATTTCGGATAAGAGATAGTGGACCTGTATTTTTATTATTAATTTTACATATAAGAATACAGAGTACAAGAAAAAATATATCAATACATTATACTAAATCATATATAAAGACTCCTTACCCTATATTCATACAGATTAATTAATAACATTAAAATATAGTAATATTATATAAAAAACATATAACCCACTACCAAGACCGAAGCTGATTAGTAAAGGCAAAAAGGAAACAAAAATATTAGTCGTCATCTGTGCTTTAACAGCAAATCAAAGGTTTTGAAAATAATTCAAAAAAAGGTCCCCACAATGTTTGAAAGTCTTGGCTACATTCAAAGATTGAACATTGAATCTTCTCTAAATTTAAACATGACATCACATCACGTAACCATTGACTGTGAATAGAAGGGGCCGCAACTTTCCATTTAAGCAAGAGCGTCCTTCTGGCCAGAAGAGAAATAAAAGCCAAAATGTGCAAGTCAGATGACTCCAAAATAATATCATTTCCTCCAACAATACCAAATAAAGCGGTCAAAGGATTAGGCTTAAAGTTTACTTTGAAAAGTATCCTGTCAGTTTTAAACACCTCTTTCCAATATTTTCCAAGAATATTACTAAGTGAAGCTTCTCCATTATTACATTTATCACAATATGGAGGCATATCTAAATAAAAACAAGACAACTTATCCTTGGTCATATGGGCCCTATGGACCACTTTAAATTGAAGGAGAGAGTGACGGGCACATAACAATGAAGTGTTAACCAATTTAAAAATTTGATTCCAAGTTTCCTCAGAAATTGAAGTCTGTAAATCTTGTTCCCAAAGATTTTTAATTTTATGTAAAGGAACACTTCTCATTCCCAACAGCTTATTATAAATATTAGATATAGATCCATTATAAAAAGGTTTCAAGTTAAAAATTACATCTAGTAGGTTCTTATCAGGACTTTTAGGAAATGTACTTATTTGAGACCGTAAAAAAATCTCTTATTTGTCTGTCTGTCTGTCTAGGTACCATATCCGATGCAGACTTTGGTGACCATGGTTTTCCATATAGACCTATCCTTCGTTTTTTGGATGACTTCCATTTCCTCGATGTGTAGCCACCTGGCTATGCTTTTGATGTACATAAGCCGAGGTCTTCCTCTAGGTTTGTTCCCCTCAATCTTTCCAGAGAGTATGAGTTTCTCTAGTTCATCTTTCCACATGATGTGTCCCAGGAATCTGAGTTGTCTTTTTCTTATTGTTGGTATGAGTGATCAGACTGAGAACTTCTTAATTTGATGTGTATGTGGTCCATGATATTTTTAACATTCTCCTGTAGAACCGTAATTCAGCTGCTTCTAGTCTCTTTTCCATTGCTGGAGAAATGGTCCAGCATTCACTTCCATAAGTCAGGATAGAATAAATGTAGCACTGCAGTATTCTGTTTTTAGTGTACATGCTCATCTTTCTATCTGTTAATATGGTTTTCATTTTTTGGAAAGCTTCTATTATTGTGTTGCACCTGCCAAAACTTGTTATTAGGCTGCCAAGATATTTGAATTTGTTGACTTGTTTGATGTTTGTATTTCCGATCTTGATCACACATTGTGGGATGTTTGTCTTTCTGGAGATGACCATGCTTTCTGTCTTCTTGGTGTTGATTGAGAGGCCTCTGCGATTACTTTCTGCTGCCACTATAG
Source organism: Mobula birostris (assembly GCF_030028105.1). NCBI lineage: Eukaryota > Metazoa > Chordata > Chondrichthyes > Myliobatiformes > Myliobatidae > Mobula > Mobula birostris. Next base: position 16,035,040 of record NC_092384.1, read on the forward strand.
TGAGTAGTTCTTGAAGTTTTGTTTCTGAGTCAGCTATTAGTACGATGTCATCAGCTTATCTGATGTTATTTATATTATGGCCTTCAATTGTGAATCCTTTGATGTCTTTGATACTTCTCAAGATATTTTCACTATACAGATTGAATAAGTCTGGCAAAAAGACACAACCTTGCCTGACTCCTCTCATGACATTCACATACTCACTCACTTCTCCTTCTATTCTGATGGATGCTGTCTGCTCCCAGTATAAGTTTCTTAAGAAATGTATATCTTTCCCATCTATGTCAAGATCTTGAAGCATTTCCAAAAGATCTTGCTGTCTGACAGTGTCAAAAGCTTTTGTATAGTCAATGAAACATAGGTAGATGTCTTTATGTACCTGGATGGCTCATTCACAGATCATTCGTAGCATGAAAATTGCATTTCTGGTTCCAGTGTTTTCCACAAGGCCGCATTGTTCTTTACTGATTTCTGGTTTTATACAGCGTCTTGCTCTAATCATGATTATTCTGAGAATAATTTTTGCCACGTGATTCATCAGGCTTATTGTAAGATGTAACTCACATTCTGTTGCTCCCTCTTTCTTTGGAAGTGATGAACGCTGATTTATTTAAATCATCAGGTATCTCCCCGTGATCATAGATTTCATTTGCTATTTTTGTTATTTTCTCTATTCCAAAACCTTCTAAGGCCAGTATCATTTCAACAGCGATGTTGTCTGGACCAGTTGCTCTGTTACGTTTTGTTTTATTTACAGCTGCTCAAATTTCTGATTTTAGAATGCTAGGTCCTTCAAGATTCTTCTTTATGTTCGGTTTTTCTCCTCTTTGGTCTTCAAAAAGTTCTTATATTCTGTCCATCTGCTTAGGATTTCCTCTTTGTTCATAATTAAGCTGCCATCTTTTGCCTTGATGCATCCACTTGCTGAGCAAGGTAATTTCCCTGTTAGTTCTTTATTTTTATTGTGTATCAACTTTGTTCCTATGGGTTTGTAGCATGTTTGTAACCCATAGTTTGTAACAAACTATGGGTTTGTAGCATTTCTATCTCTGAGCATTTCTCATTTAGCCATCTGTCTTTAGTTTCTGTGTATTTTCTTTTTATTGTCTTATCAAGTTGTTTGTATTCTTCACTGTCTCTTAGTTTGATGGTCTGTTTTTGTTGCATCAATTATAATATATCTTCTGTTCCGACCAAGACTAAATAATATACAGTTAAAAAAAACAAGCTTAGACAGGTTTATCAAACAGAAAGAGCAATTATTCATACTGAAAAATTAGTCATTTTTTTAATATATAGTATTTCTGTTTTTACAAGATTTTTAATCTATTCAATATATATGTGTCATTTTTTTTAGTCTAAAAATTCTTGCGCCTGCTCTTTCGTACAAAACCATTTAAATGATCCATCTTCCATTGTGATTCTCAGTCGAGCCGGAAAACGAAGAGAAGGCTTAACATTTTGGCTGTATAGCTCCACCATAACTTTTTGAAACTTAATACATTCTGCCATAACTTCTGATGAAAAATCTTCAACAATACAAATCTTCTGACCTTGGTAGTCAATCATACCTTGTCCACGGCATCGTGAATCAGACGGTCCTTTATTTGAAATTCATGGAAACATAATGACTGATCTTGGTTTTGATTTTGAAGTCGATCTGTAGATAGGCAATCTGTGAGCCTGATCAATCAAAGGCAGAGACTTTATAACATCAGGGAATAATTCCATCAAAAGGTTTCCAAAGAATTCTTTAGGATTATCTCCTTCCGTTTGCTTTTTAGGTCCCAAGATTCTTGAGTTGTTTCTCCTACTCCTGCTTTCCAAATCAATAATCTTCTGTCTCAGTACTTTATTGGACTTGGACTGTTTTTCATACAGCTTTTGTAAATCATCCATTCTCTCGTCCAATATAGTAATAACCTCCTCATGGTCCTTTATCTTCTTATCACGCTCGGTTAGAATTGCTTGAATATCGTCTAATTTCGTACCTATTTGTTTAATTTCAGCGCTGATTTATTGCGAATCAGCCGACGCTTCTTTTCTGAACTGTTGAAACTCCTCAGTAAGCTTTTGAATAGCTTCCAAAGCTGCTTTGATAGTCATAGTAAATATAATAACCCATCTAACAGTAGTATTTCAAAAGGTTGGAGACAAAAGTAAGTAAGTTTGGAGAACCAGCAGAGAGCTGTTACTCCATCAGCGGCCACCAGGCAAATCTCCTATTTTTACAATGCAACTATGTCTAGATCAATTCTGGTGAGTCTGCATTGATTCCTTCTCATGGTAAGTACATCTTTCCTGAGAGAAGGTACCTAAAACTGTATTCCATTTGAGTTTTATGAAAGAATCTTGGTCTTGACTGCTGAAACAGAGGGAAAAATAACTTAGCTGCAACAGAAAATGTCTTTTCACTGAACTACAATAACAATTCTCCAATACTGGAGGCAAGAACCTGAAACCAAATCTCCTTAGCACCAGAAAATCCTGGCCCAAAAGGCAAAGATGTGCCACCTGTTAAGTAATCAAAATGATTTCACTTGACTAATTTCAAATATGAAAGCCTGTGTACAGATACTGATTTAGGCTTCTTAGTCATTGGATCCACAGGTAATAAAACAATTCAAAGTAGCTCTTGGAAACACATCAACTTTATTGAAATGAGTGTCACTTTATTCTTCTTCGGGGGCTTCTTTGGTATAACATTATACCAATTACAAACCTCAGCGTTGATAGGCAAATATGGGTAACAAACTGGAGAATGGGTAATCATGTTGCAATCAGTAATAGAGGCAACCTTTTTCAGGAAATACTTTTTTTTTACATTTTATTTATTTATTTTTTGCTCAGCATAACAAAACTTTCAATTTCCAGATACACTTACATTTACATTTGTTCCCTTCACAGATATCAGGTGTCCATCAAAATATAGACATCACTACAACATCCTATACAAAAGCCCTTATTAGTATAGCAGACAGGTTTACATCTATATACTGCAGAAAAGGTTGCCATGTTTTATGAAAACTATATGTTTTTGAGTGGATCATACATGTCAAAAAGTCCAAAGGAATGTATTCCATGATTAATTTACGCCAACCAAAAAGTCCAGGGGCCTTATCGGATATCCAACAAAGTAAAATGTTCTTCCTCGCACAAAAAGTCAAGATGTTAAAAAGTTTTTTCTGATGTGCATTAATAATACGATTGCTGGGTAAGCCTAAGAGAAAAGACACTGGGTCCAGTTCAAGCACTATCTTCAGAATCTTTTCCATTTCACCCAAAGTATCACTCCAGTATGCCTGAAGTTTGGGACAAGTCCAAAATCAATGGGTGAAGGTTCCAGTATTTACTTTACATTTAGAACACATTGGAGAAACCCCTGTCTTAAATTTCGAGAGATGATCTGGAGTCAGATGGGCTCTATGCAAAATTTTGAGCTGCAATTCTTTAATTCGATTACAAACTGAAATCTTCTTTGCATTATCACAGATGTTTTCCCATGTTTCAGCTGAATTTCTGCTTCCATTCTTCCTCCCAGACCCTTCCCAGCTGCTCAGCCTCTCTACAAGAACACTCCCTCAGGATGCTGTAAAAAGTCCTGATGGAGACTTCACCCTTAGAACAAAACACCCTCTTTTCTATGTCAGAACTACAGAAATCAGTTAACAATGATATTTTTTTCTGTATATAAACTCTTACCTGAAAGAAACGAAAAAGATCTTTGTTGGGTATGTTAAATTTCTGCACTATTTGACTGAAAGACATCATCGTTCCTTCATCAAACAAATCTCCTAGATGGAAAATACCCTTAGAAATCCAAAGTTTAAATCCAGAATCCATTATGCCAGGCTGAAAATCTGGACTGCCGGTTATTGGAGTGTCGGGTGATATTTTCGCTGCATTGCCCTCCAAGCCTTGACAGTATTGTTCCTGAAGTCCTTGAAAACCCAGTCAACCACATAAGATAAAAAGGAACTTAATTGATATTTTTTGATATCTGGAAAATCCAGACCCCCTAGACTACTGGGAAGCTGTAACTTAAGACATTTTAATACAGGGTCTTTTTTTGTGTAACATGCCAATTTATGCTCTGTCCCTTTTATAGTAATTCCTCTGATATCCTCATTTTGTCTGATGTATTGAGCTAATGGTTCCAGATATAATGTGAAGAGTAACGGTGACCATGCACAACCCTGTCTCGTGCCCCTTCCTTGGGTAAAACTACTTGATAAATATCCATTGATTTTAATCCTAGCAGAAAGTTGACATATAGTGTCTGTATAGTTTTAATAATTGTGTCATGGAAACCAAATCTATGTAAAACTCTGGAAGGAAAATTCCAATTAACTGATCAAATGCCTTTTCAGCGTCCACGCTTATCACTATTGCTTCGATTTTATTTTGTTTGTATATGATCCATAATGTGAAGTGTCCTTCGTATATTGTCTTGTGTTTGACATTGTTGTATAAAACCTGTCTGATCCTTATGTATCACTATGGGTAGAAACTCTTCTAATCATTTGGCCATGATGGGGGTAAATAATCTATAATCTACATTAAGAACAGATATTGGTCTAAATGACCCATATTCCATTTTATCCTTGCCTTCTTTTGGTATAGCTGAGATTATCGCTTCCTTCCAGCTGGGTGGCATTTGTGCCTTTCTTAAGAGCCCAGTTCAGTGTGGGGAGTAAGACAGGAATTAACTCATATTTAAGTTCTTTGTACCACTCTGACGTATACCCATCTGAACCTGGTGACTTGCTTAATTTAAGCCTTTCAGTTCAACTTCAGTTATGTCAACAGTCATCGTTCTATTTTGTTCTTCGCTTAAAGTGAGTAACTCTAGAGAATTCAGGAAAGTGTCAATTTGGGTTATGCTTCCCCCTGGAATTTTGGAATATAGAGTTTTGTAACACACTTCAAAAGCTTCTTGAATTTCACTTAGCTTATTTTTTTTTATCATTTTTATTCTTAGATTACTAATTCTATGAATTATATTTTTTGCTATCTTTTTTTTCCAGTTTCCACACCAGTATTTTCATAGGCTTAGATCCACTTTCATAATGTCTTTGTTTCAGAAACAGGAAATACTTTTTGATTCCCAGGTTAAGACAACACGTTTGCAGATATTTAAATAATATATTAAAATTTGCTGAATAAGACCTTAAATTTGTTTATCTTTTGCCAAAATACTGCAAGTTTTAAAATATCATTAATATTATTTTCAAATAAATGTAAGACCTATTTAAAATGCAAAAGTGTTTAACATATTCAAGTGCAATTTAAAACAAATTTTAATTTTAGTCCAAATGTTGTCACTCACCAATAATCAGATATGAACCTGGCCAAGTGTTGGGGTCACTCAAAGCAAATGCAATAATCTGAACTGGATCCACAAGAATTCCATACCTGTATAGATACTTTAGTTGTCATTAATATCACAGCTGAATCTACAAACTAAACAATGTTCATCAAGATAAACTGGGATAAAAATACATATTATATTTTATATATATATATATATACACACACACACACATACACACACACACACACACACATAGATAAATATATAGACCACATCAACAAAGGCTTCCATATTCTCATTAAAAGTAACAATACAAATTATTAGAAAATTACTGTTCAAATGTTAAAATTAATAGTTACAAAATCCTTACTGTTTACCTCAATACTATTATAACTGCAGGTGCAATACATACGTGATCAAATTTTCATACACCATATGCGTATGTGTCAAAATCTGTGGAAAAATTAAGGTAATTAACACAAACAAACAGATTTACTTATTAAAATGACTTTATGGTAAATCTTCCGCAAACTTCTAATACTATATACAGTAAGGCAATGTTGACAGTAGGTTTACAGAAATGGTTGTCCCAATTAATATGAAATAAAATTAATCTTGTATTCTTTCAGTGTTAAATATTCTACAGTTTACACTCAATTGTGAATATTTACCCCTTACTTGATGGCGTGATAGTGATATTTAATATCACTTTTAAACAAGTAAATTATTCTGGAATATTACAACACTTAATATCTACAAATTAATGAATTCTTTTTAGAAAAATTCAAACAGTTGAATTACTACTTCGCTGCATCAAAAATAAGTACCCTAAAAAATCTAATGCTTCTTCTACTGCTCTTACAATACACCGTGTACAAAGCTAGGCAGGAAATTAAACACCTTCTCCAAAATCACCCAAGCTGAAGTTTTCTTCAGGGTTTGTAGTGAGTGATAACAACAACTTCTCAATGTCAGCAAGACCAAGGAACTGATCATAGGCTTCAAGAGAGGGAAACCAGAGGTCCATGAGCAAATAATCAGAAGACCAGAGGTGGAGAAGGTCAGTAACTTTAAATTCCTGGCTGTCACTATCTCAAAGAATCTGTACTGGACCTATCTTATGAATACTGTTGCAAAGCAAGCAAAACAGCACCTCTACTTCCTCAGGAGTCTCTGGAGATTCAGCATGTCATCAAAACCCTAGGCAAACTTCTATAGATGTGTGGTGGAAAGTGTGCTGACCAGCTGCATTATGGCTTGGTATGGGAACACCAATGCCTTTGAGTGGAAAATCCTACCAAAGGTAGTGGATTTGGCCCAGTACATCATGGGTAAAGGCCTCCCAATCATTGAGCACCCCTACATGAAATGCTGCCGTAGAAAAGCAACATCCATCATCAAAGAGCCTCACCACCCAAGCTATGCTCTTTTCTCATTGCTGAATCGCACCACCACTTTCAAGAACAGTTACTACCCCTCAACCATCGGGCTCTCGAACAACCAGGGGTAAATACACTCATTCTATATCTGGTGTTCCCTCAAGCAATGGACTCACTTTAAAGACTCTTTATCTTGTTAATTCATACTTGTTATTTATTGTTTTTTTAATATTTGCATTTGCACAGTTTGTTGTTCATTGATCCTGCTTACAGTTACCGTTCCATAGACTTACTAAGTACACCTGCAGGGAAAAGAGTCTCAGGGTTGTACGTGGTGACATGTATTTACTCTGATAATAAATTTTATTTTGAACCTTGCTTCACATCCTTCCCTGAGCACACTTAATACAGCCTCTACACGTGCTCTCTCCATGTCTATATGGGATTTATCAATTTGCATCTCAGCTTCGTGCTTTAGCATAACCCACTTTCATTCTTGCTGCTTCATCTCTGGTGCAAACTCGTGCTGTGGCTTTCATGGATTCCTTCGAGCATTGTGAAGACACAGGCAAAATGCCACAACTTGACCTCACTTTTAGGTCTTAGTGATCGACACTGCTGGGTTTGGAACCTAACATTATAGAATACAGCGTTCAGACACGTCTCCAGTTCACAGGCGATGCCTTTGAAGATGATTTAAGTTTTCACTCTACTGCCCTCACAGTGCATTGTGTACAAAGCTAAGCAAGGACTTAAACACCTTCTCAAAAATCACCCAAACCTGAAGCTTTCTTTGGGGTTTTTAAGAAGTAAACTTTGTGAAAAGATATTGCTGTTTCAAGGGTAAATAAAGAGTGGGTGGAGATAGATGCCTTTCAACCGTGTTTACTCCAAGTCAATTTTATAAATATATATGAACCTTATATGTCACCTTCAGTTGGCTAGAACTGCAAAGAATTTGAAAGTACACATGCTGCTAAGCTATTGGACTGGATCATTGTGGATTGAGGAACAACTGCGCAGGCGCATGGATGTCAGCGAGTTAGACAGGTAGCAAGAGAATAAAAGGCGATCATTTTTTCTTTGGTGTTTGATTGAGGAACGACTGCGCAGGTGCATGGACATCAGTGAGTTAGACTGGTGGGAAGAGTATAAAAAGACAGATTTATAGAGCGGGCATCAGAGAAGCGGGAGACAGAGTAGGAGGACTTTGACTCAATGGGCTTCAGCAATTACGGGTCGAAGCAAGGTAAGTTACTTGTGAAAGATAGGAATAGGAAGTATGTCTGTAAGGCCGTTGTTCTGTATGGGTGTCAGATGTGGGAAGCCGGGAGACTCCCAGCCTCTGGAAAGGCCACATCTGCGCCAGGTGTGTTGAACTGCAGCTCCTTAGGGACCGGGTTAGGGAGCTGGAAATGCAGCTCGATGACCTTCATCTGGTCAGGGAAAGTGAGGAGGTGATAGAGAGGAGACATAGGCAAGTAGTCACACCGAGGCCTCGAGAGACAGATAAGTGGGTAACAGTCGGGAGAAGAAAGGGCAAGAGTCAGATACTAGAGAGTATCCTTGTGGCTGTCCCCCTTAACAATAAGTACTCCTGTTTGAGCACTGCTGGCGGGGGACGACCTAACTGGGGGAAGCAACAATGGCCGCGCCTCTGGCACGGAGTCTTGCCCTGTGGCTCAGAAGGGTAGGGAAAGGAAGAGGATGGCAGCAGTGATAGGGAACTCTATAGTTAGGGGTCAGACAGGTGATTCTGTAAATGCAGGGAAGAAATGCTATTTGCTTCCCAGGTGTCAGGGTCCGGGATGTTTCTCATTGCGTCCACGATATCCTGAAGTGGGATAGTGAACAGCCCGAGGTCGTGGTACATATTGGTTCCAACGACATAGGTAGGAAAAGGGATGAGGTCCTAAAAACAGACTACAGGGAGTTAGGAAGGAAGTTGAGAAGCAGGACCTCAAAGGTAGTAATCTCGAGATTGCTACCTGTGCCATGCGACAGTGAGTATAGGAAAAGAGTGAGGTGGAGGATAAATGCGTAGCTGAGGGTTTGGAGCAGGGGGCAGGGACTCAGTTTCTGGATCATTGGGACCTCTCTTGGGGCAGGAGTGACCTGTACAAAAAGGACAGGTTGCACTTGAATACGAGAGAGACCAGTATACTGGCAGGGAGGTTTGCTAAGGTTATTGGGGAAGAGTTTAAACTAGAATCGCTGGGGGGGTGGAAACTGGACTGAAGAGACAGAGGAAGGGGTGGTTGGCTCACAAATCGAGAAAGCTTGTAGACAGTGTGAGAGGGAGGAAAGACAAGTGATAGAGAAGGGATGCACTCAGACCGACGGTTTGAGATGTGTCTATTTTAATGCAAGAAACATCATGAACAAAGTGGGTAAGCTTAGAGCATGGATCAGTACTTGGAATTATGATGTTATGGCCATTACAGAGACTTGGATGGCTCAGGGGCAGGAATGGCTACTTAGAGTGCCAGGCTTCAGATGTTTCAGGAAGGACAGGGAGGGAGCCAAAATAGGTGGGAGCATGGCACTGCTAATCAGAGATAGTGTCACGGCTGCAAAAAAGGAGGAAGTCATGGAGGGATTGTCTACGGAGTCTCTGTGGTGTAAGTTAGGAACACAAGGGGTCGATAACTCTACTGGGTGTTTTTTATTGACCATCCAATAGTAACAGGGACATTGAGGAGCACATAGAGGGACAGATTCTGGAAAGATGCAATAACCATATAACAATTACAGCACAGAAACAGGCCATCTCGGCCCTTCTAGTCTGCGCCGAATGCTTTTTTTTTGTAATATAATTTTTATTGAGTTTTCAAAAAGAATACATGAAAAGATAAAATCTACCCTCCCCACTCCCCTTAACCCTCCCCCCCCCCACATATAGTCCTACCTAAAAAGAAAGAAGAGAGAAAAAAAAAAAGAGCCGCCTGGGTATTGGAAGGTTTCCACATGCTCCATGGGATTCAAAATAAATTTGATATAATTATTTGTTACTTTCCCCAAGGGACCAAGATCTTTATTGGAGCACTTAAATATGCCATCCTATCTTTTGTAAATAAGGGCGCCAAATATTCAAAAATGTTACATATTTATCTCTTAAATTATTAGTAATTTTTTCGAGTGGAATAGAACTAGCCATTTCATTATTCCAACGATCCATACTTAAATACGAATCAGATTTCCAAGTAACTGCTATAGTTTTCTCAGCTACTGCCAATGCAATTTTTATAAATTCTTTCTGATATTTATTCAATTTAAGTTTCGGCTTAATCCCTTCAATATCACCTAATGGAAATAACCATGCCGAATGCTTACACTCACCTAGTCCCATCTACCTGCACTCAGCCCATAACCCTCCGTTCCTTTCCTGTCCATATACCTATCCAATTTTTTTTTTAAATGACAAAATCGAACCTGCCTCTACCTTTACCTCAATAATAACAGGGTTGTCATGGTGGGAGAATTTAATTCCCCCAATATTTATTGGCAAGGGGTTTAGATGGGGTGGCGTTGGTTAAGCGTATTCAGGAAGGTTTCCTGACACAATATGTAAACAGGCCTACAAGGAGGCTGTACTTGGGAAATGAACTTGGTCAGGTGTCAGGTCTCTCAGTGGGAGAGCAGTTTGGAGATAGTAATCACAATTCTATCTGCTTTACCATAGCATTGGAGAAGGACAGGAATAGACAAGTTAGGAAAGCGTTTAATTTGAGTAAGGGGAACTATGAAGCTATCAGGCAGGAACTTGGAAGCATAAATTGGCAACAGATGTTCTCAGGGACATGTACGGCAGAAATGTGGTAAATGTTCAGGGGATATTTGTGTGGTGTTCTGCATAGGTATGTTCCAATGAGACAAGGAAAGTATGGTAGGGTACAGGAACCATGGTGTACAAAGGTTGTTGAAAATCTAGTCAAGAAGAAAAGTTTACAAAAAGTTCAAAAAACTAAGTAATAATAAAGATCTAGAAAATTATAAGACTATCAGGAAGGAGCTTAAGAATGAAATTAGGAGAGCCAGAAGGGGCCATGAGAAGGCAAGAGGATGATGTGAGAGAATAGGACCAATCAAGTATGACAGTGGAAAAGTGTGGATAGAACCGGAGGAAATAGAGTATTTGCTTCAGTATTCACTACAGAAAAGGATCTTGGCAATTGTAGGGATAATTTATAGTGGACTGAAAAACCCGAGCATATAGACATTAAGAAAGAGGATGTGTTGGAGCTTTTGGAAAGCATCAAGGACCGGACGAGATGTACCCCATGCTACTGTGGGAGGCAAGGGAGGAGATTGTTGCGGAGGATTGGAGGGTTGCAGATGTTGTTCCCTTATTCAAGAAAGGGAGAAGACAGAGCCCAGAAATTATAGGCCAGTAAGGCTTACTTCAGTGGTTGGTAAGTTGATGGAGAAGATCCTGAAAGGCAGGATTTATGAACATTTGGAGAGGCATAATATGATTACGAACAATAAGCATGGCTTTGTCAAAGACAGGTCATGCCTTATGAGCCTGATTGAATTTCTTGAGGATGTGAAGAAATACATTAATGAAGGTAGAGCAGTCAATGTAGTGTATATGGATTTCAGCAAGGCATTTGATAAGGTACCCCATGTAAGGCTTATTGAGAAAGTAAGGAGGCATGGGATCCAAGGGGACATTGCTTTGTGGATCCAGAATTCCCTTGCCCACAGAAGGGAAAGAATGATTGTAGATGGGTCAATTCCACATGGATGGTGGTGACTAGTGGTGTGCCTCAGGGGTCTGTTCTGGGACCTCTTCTCTTTGTGATTTTTATAAATGACCTGGATAAACATAGAACATAGAATAGTACAGCACAGTACAGGCCCTTCGGCCCACAATGTTATGCCGACCCTCAAACCCTGCCTCCCATATAAGCCCCCAACTTAAATTCCTCCATATACCTGTCCAGTAGTCTCTTAAACTTCACTAGTGTATCTGCCTCCACCACTGACTCAGGCAGTGCATTCCACGCACCAACCACTCTCTGAGTAAAAAACTTTCCTCTAATATCCCCCTTGAACTTCCCACCCCTTACCTTAAAGCCATGTCCTCTTGTATTGAGCAGTGGTGCCCTGGGGAAGAGGCGCTGGCTATCCACTCTATTCCTCTTATTATCTTGTACACCGCTATCATGTCTCCTCTCATCCTCCTTCTCTCCAAAGAGTAAAGCCCTAGCTCCCTTAATCGCTGATCATAATACATACTTTCTAAACTAGGCCCCATCTGTTACTTATTTTTATATTCCACTAATGCCCCACCTCCCCCTCGTACCCCGTTACTTATTTTTATATTCCGCTAATGCCCCACCTCCCCCTTGTACCCCATCTGTTACTTATTTTTATACACACATTCTTTCTCTCACTCTCCTTTTTCTCCCTCTGTCCCTCTGAATATACCTCTTGCCCATCCTCTGGGTCCCCCCCCCCCGTCTTTCTTCCTGGACCTTCTGTCCCATGATCCTCTCATATCCCTTTTGCCTATCACCTGTCCAGCTCTCGGCTCCATCCCTCCCCCTCCTGTATTCTCCTATCATTTTGGATCTCCCCCTCCCCCTCCAACTTTCAAATCCCTTACTCACTCTTCCTTCAGTTAGTTCTGACGAAGGATCTCGGCCTGAAACGTCGACTGCACCTCTTCCCAGAGATGCTGCCTGGCCTGCTGCGTTCACCAGCAACTTTTATGTATGTTGCTTGAATTTCCAGCATCTGCAGAATTCCTGTTGTTAGCATCCTGGTAAATCTCCTCTGTACCCTTTCCAATGCTTTCACATCCTTCCTATAGTGAGGCGACCAGAACTGGACACAGTACTCCAAGTGTGGCCTAACCATTGTTTTATAGAGCTGCATCATTACATCACGACTCTTAAACTCTATCCCTTGACTTATGAAAGCTAACACCCCATAAGCTTTTTTAACTACCTTATCCACCTGTGAGGCAACTTTCAGGGATCTGTGGACATGTACCCCCAGATCCCTCTGCTCCTCCGCACTACCAAGTATCCTATAAGGAAGTGGAGGGATGGGTTAGTAAGTTCACTGATGACACAAAGGTTGGAGGTGTTCTGGATAGTGTGGAGGGCTGTCAGAGGTTACAGCAGGACATCAATAGGATGCAAAACTGGGCTGAGAAGTGGCAGATGGAGTTCAACCCAGATAAATGTGAGGTGGTTCATTTTGGTAGGTCAAATATGATGGCAGAATATAGTATTAATGGCAATGTGAAGGATCAGAGGGATCTTGGGGTCCGTGTCCATAGGACACTCAATGCTGCTGCACAGGTTGACTGTGTGGTTAAGACGACACATGGTGCATTGGCCTTCATCAACCATGGGATTGAGTTCAAGAGCCAAGAGGTAATGTTACAGTTGTATAGAACCCTGGTCAGACCCCACTTGGAATACTGTGCTCAGTTCTTGTCACCCCACTACAGGAAAGATGTGGAAACCACTGAAAGAATGCAGGGGAGATTTACAAGGATGTTGCCTGGATTGGGGAGCATGCCTTCCGAGAATAGGTTGAGTGAACTTGGCCTTTTCTCCTTGGAGCAATGGAGGATGAAAGGTGTCGTCCTGATGAAGGGTCCCAGCCCGAAACGTCGACTGTACCTCTTCCTAGAGATGCTGCTTGGCCTGCTGCGTTCACCAGCAACTTTGATGTGTGTTGCTTGAATTTCCAGCATCTGCAGAATTCCTCATGTTGGAGGATGAAAGGTGAGCAGATAGAGGTATATAAGATGAGAGGCATTGATTGTGTGGATAGTCAGAGGCTTTTTCCCAGGGCTGAAATGGCTAACACGAGAGGGCAGTTTTAAGGTGTTTGAAAGTAGGTACAGAGGGAATGTCAGGGGCAAGTTGTTTTTTTTTAAATACGCAGAGAGTGGGGAGTACATGGAATGGGCTGCTGGCGACTATGATGAAGGCAGATGTACTAGGGGTTTTTTTTTTTAAAAGGAGGCTCCTGGATAGGACATGGAGCTTAGAAAAATAGAGGGCTATGGGTAATCCGAAGTAATTTCTAAAGTAAGTACATGTTCAACACAGCATTGTGGGCCGAAGGGCCTGTACTGAGTTGTAGGTTTTCCATGTTTCTGTATTTATTCTTCTCTTAAGGGCCATTAGTGAGCCTATAATACAAATCAGCAAAATGATTATTACCATATTTTTTCTAAGTTCCAAATATATAACCTCACCAGCTGATTCCCCCAACAATTAAGTACTGCCATGATGTTCTTCCTAATCAAAAATACAACTTCCTTCCTTCTCTTGTGCTTGTAACAGGTGTAATGGACAGCAGTGAGCTACTAGTCCAGCCCATCCCTCAACTATATTTTTGTTGTGGCTATATGTCCCATGCACCAATCTATACCCTAAGCTCCTCTGCCTTACCTGTCAGACAATAAAATAAATTGAGTACTGTCCATAAGATCTTAATATCTTCCCGTCTAGCCCGTGCCTGTCCTGTTTACTCAGCATGCTTGCTTTAACATTTGTAATTGCTTTAACTATTCCATCTGCCATACTCCTACCAGCCTTGTATAAACACTACGAAATCTAGGATACAGTATTGGTTCTCCTCCAATTTAGTCAGAGGTCACAATCTTACAATAAGGAATTGGCCATTCAGGATAGAGATGAGATGACAATTTTTTTTATTTATAGTGTAGCAAATAATATACAATTCTCAAATAGCTTACTCATGCTTCTTTTTCGTTTGTACTTCTGTACGTGACATAAAAATTTGAAACTTCAGGAACTCTAATTCAGAGACATTGAACAAAACAAAGTTGTCACATGAAGGTAGAGCCAAGGTCCATAACATGAAAGAGGATTAAAAAAAAAAGACCGAGATATGACATTTGTAACTACAATGGAATTCCATTATTGCGCTATCAGTTAATTGGGGCAGCTGCTTATTTGGGACAACTCTTAAAGAAGAAAAACTAATTGAGAAAATAGTCAGGGTTCCCTTAGTTTATTTGGGAAATTATGCCACCTAATTGGGACAGGAGACTTGCTGAGCAGTTTCTAACTAGCATCAGTTGCATGCACTTGTGTGACCATTAGACACATCATGCTTAGAGCAAACAGTTTTAAAAATAGTGTCAGTTGTATGTGTTTGTGTTCAAAAATCAGTGATTTTTGTCACGGATAGTTGGCAAGAAATAAGCAAAATAATAATTCAGAACTCTTTTGCACACTGCAGTTTCAAACATTCAGGCTTGGAGATGCCAGAAACTGCCGGAAGTAAAAACAAGGTAAGTTCACTACTTCAGCAAGTTAAGAAACATGTAGAGTTTGAAGGTATTAATCATCTTGAATGTTACAAAGAAAATGAAGATTTGGAGGATGCAATTATTGAAAGCATTGTATGAAGGCAGTCTGTTATCTGTACTAGGTGTCTGTGCTGATTTTGTTCATTTACAGTCAATCAAAACATAGCGGCATACACTGGCTGAATTCCTCCACTGATAACTGTTAGAAACTAATACAATTTTATAGTATTGTAATAGCATTGGTAGTATTCCAACTTATCCTGAATTTCATTTAAATACATAAATTGTTACTCAGTTAAATGGTAGTCTTACACCTTTTTAACTACTTTCATGAAACTTTGGCTAATTCAGGCAGCTGCTTAATTGGGCCAAAATGTACTGGTCCCGATGTGTCCCAATTAACCAGAATACAATGTATATCCATTCTGATGAATTGAAATAGTACATTGTAAATTCACACAATGTGGTATAATTCTCACAAGAGAGAATCTGCAGATGCTGGAAATCCGATCAACATACACAAAAACGCTGGAGGAATTCAGCAGGCCAGGAAGCATCTATGGAAAAAAAGTAGAGTCAACATTTTGGGCCAAGACTCATCGGCAGGACTCAGTCCTGCTGAAAGATCTCAGCCCAAAACATCGACAGTACTTTTTTTCCCGTAGATGCTGCCTGGCCTGCTGAGTTCCTCTAGCATTTCATGTATAATTCTCACTTTTGTTTTCTCAGAAAGACCTCAGCAAAGTACCTACCAGCACAACCACAGCCCAATTCAAAATTCCACGGTAGTTAACAAATCCACTGGAGGAACTAAACAGAGATTCCCGTGCTCTGTGGCAACTGTAATGTGAAAAACACAAAAATCCAATTTACTTGAACTGACCTTATAAGAATTCTTACTATCTACGCTAATTTACTGGTATTTAATTGTGATTATCAGCCAGCAAGCTCAAATAATAGTCTTAATAGAGATAGAACATAGATAGAACATAGAATAGTACAGCACAGTACAGGCCCTTCGGCCCACAATATTGTGCTGACCCTCAAACCCTGCCTCCCATATAAGCCCCCACCTTACATTCCTCCATATACCTGTCTAGTAGTCTCTTAAACTTCACTAGTGTATCTGCCTCCACCACTGACTCAGGCAGTGCATTCCACGCACCAACCACTCTCTGAGTAAAAAACCTTCCTCTAATATCCCCCTTGAACTTCCCACCCCTTACTTTAAAGCCATGTTCTCTTGTATTGAGCAGTGGTGCCCTGGGGAAGAGGCGCTAGCTATCCACTCTATCTATTCCTCTTTATTATCTTGTACACCTCTATCATGTCTCCTCTCATCCTCCTTCTCTCCAAAGAGTAAAGCCCTAGCTCCCTTAATCTCTGATCATAATGCATACTTTCTAAACCAGGCAGCATCCCGCTAAATCTCCTCTGTATCCTTTCCAATGCTTCCACATCCTTCCTACAGTGAGGTGACCAGAACTGGACACAATACTCCAAGTGTGGCCTAACCAGAGTTTTATAGAGCTGCATCATTACATCGCGACTCTTAAACTCTATCCCTCGACTTATGAAAGCTAACACTCCATAAGCTTTCTTAACTACCCTATCCACCTGTGAGGCAACTTTCAGGGATCTGTGGACATGTACCCTGAGATCCCTCTGCTCCTCCACACTACCAAGTATCCTGCCATTTACTTTGTACTCTGCCTTGGAGTTTGTCCTTCCAAAGTGTACCACCTCACACTTCTCCGGGTTGAACTCCATCTGCCACTTCTCAGCCCACTTCTGCATCCTATCAATGTCTCTCTGCAATCTTTGAAAATCCTCTACACTATCTACAACACCACCAACCTTTGTGTCATCTGCAAACTTGCCAACCCACCCTTCTACCCCCCACATCCAGGTCGTTAATAAAAATCATGAAAAGTAGAGGTCCCAGAACAGATCCTTGTGGGACACCACTAGTCACAATCCTCCAATCTGAATGTACTCCCTCCACCACCACCCTCTGCCTTCTGCAGGCAAGCCAATTCTGAATCCACCTGGCCAAACTTCCCTGGATCCCATGCCTTCTAACTTTCAGAATAAGCCTACCGTGTGGAACCTTGTCAAATGCCTTACTAAAATCCATATAGATCACATCCACTGCACTACCCTCATCTATATGCCTCGTCACCTCCTCAAAGAACTCTATCAGGCTTGTTAGACACGATCTGCCCTTCACAAAGCCATGCTGACTGTCCCTGATCAGACCATAATTCTCTAAATGCCTATAGATCCTATCTCTAAGAATCTTTTCCAACAGCTTTCCCACCATAGATGTAAGGCTCACTGGTCTATAATTACCCGGACTATCTCTACTATCTTTTTTGAATAAGGGAACAACATTCGCCTCCCTCCAATCCTCCGGTACCATTCCCGTGGACAACGAGGACATAAAGATCCTAGCCAGAGGCTCAGCAATCTCTTCTCTCGCCTTGTGGAGCAGCCTGGGGAATATTCCGTCAGGCCCCGGGGACTTATCTGTCCTAATGTATTTTAACAACTCCAACACCTCCTCCCCCTTAATATCAGCATGCTCCAGAACATCAACCTCACTCATATTGTCCTCACCATCATCAAGTTCCCTCTCATTGGTGAATACCGAAGAGAAATATTCATTGAGGACCTCGCTCACTTCCACAGCCTCCAGGCACATCTTCCCACCTTTATCTCTAATCAGTCCTACCTTCACTCCTGTCATCCTTTTTTTCTTCACATAATTGAAGAATGCCTTGGGGTTTTCCTTTACCCTACTCGCCAAGGCCTTCTCATGCCCCCTTCTTGTTCTTCTCAGCCCCTTCTTAAGCTCCTTTCTTGCTTCCCTATTATTCCTCAATAGACCCAGCTGATCCTTGCTTCCTAAACCTCATGTATGCTGCCTTCTTCCTCCTGACTAGATTTTCCACCTCACTTGTCACCCATGGTTCCTTCACCCTACCATTCTTTATCTTCCTCACCGGGACAAATTTATCCCTAACATCCTGCAAGAGATCTCTAAACATCGACCACATGTCCATAGTACATTTTCCTGCAAAAACATCATCCCAATTCACACCCGCAAGTTCTGGCCTTATCGCCTCATATTTTGCCTTTCCCCAATTAAAAATTTTCCTGTCCTCTTTGATTCTATCCTTTTCCATGATAATTATAAAGGCCAGGGAGCGGTGGTCACTGTCCCCCAGATGCTCACCCACTGAGAGATCTGTGACCTGACCCGGTTCATTACCTAATACTAGATCTAGTATGGCATTCCCCCTGGTTGGCCTGTCCACATACTGTGACAGGAATCCATCCTGGACACACTTAACAAATTCTGCCCCATCTAAACCCTTGGAATTAATCAGGTGCTAATCAATATTAGGGAAATTAAAGAGATAAACTATTTGCAATGGTTTGGAAATCAAGGAAAAGGACACCTAATCTGAAAAAAACAAGCCACAACTCCCCCCCCCCACCCCCAGGGGTGAGAGGTTACCAGAATTTACAGAAATCTAGTACAAGAGGGCATGACTTAAGGATTGAAGGGCACCCATTCAGAACAGAGAAGCGAAGAAATTTTTTTAGCCAGAGGGTGGCAAATCTACGGAATTTGTTGCCACGGGCAGCAGTGGAAGCCCAGCCATTGGGTGTATTTAAGGCAGAGATTGATTTGTATCTGAGTAGCCAGAGCATCAAAGGTTGTGGTGAGAAGGCGGGGAGTGGGACCAAATGGGAGAATGGATCAGCTCATGATAAAATGGCAGAGCAGACTCGATGGGCCGAACAGCTCACATCTGCTCCTTTGTCTTATGGTCTGAATGCCATCAGGTTTATAACTTAGATTTTATTTAAATCTTACATTCATCCCACAATGTGGGAGAGTAAAAATCTTTGCGTTATGACTCCGTCCCAATGTACAGGCATGCAAATTTAGAAGTCTAATGGCTTGTAGAAAGAAGCTGTCCCATAGCTTGTTGGTTCTGGCTTTAATGCTGCAGTACAGATTGCCAGATGGGAGCAGCTGAAATAGTTCATGGTTGGGGTGATTGGTGTCCCCAATGACCATCCAGGCCTTTTTTCTGCACCTGCTGCCATAAATTTCCTCAATGGAGGGAAGTTCACATCCACAGATGTCCATACCACTCTCTGCAGTGCCTGTAGCAGGCGGTGATACAGCTAGTCAGGATGCTGTCAATGGTACTCCTATAGAAGGTCTTAAGGATTTGGAGGTCCATGCCAGCTTTTTCCAGAGGTGGAAGAGTCGCTGTTGTGCTTTTTTTCAGAACCACAAAGCCCGTGTCTACAGTCCAGGTGAGATAATTGGAGATGACCCAGGCAAAATATGAGGAGCTGCCCCTTGAATCTGAGTATGGCCTCATCGTGATAATGGAGGAGGCCATGGACGGGCGTGTCACTGTGGGTATGGGAAGTTGATGTGAAATGGCTGACCACCAGGAGACCCTAGCTGTTGCGGCAGACAGCGCAGAGGAGCTTGATGAGTCCTAAAATCTACGGTCTCACACCTTCGGGCCCCAAGCCCCAGTCTAGGATTTGGAGAGTGAGGATAGGGAAAGAGTCAGATGGACATTTTGGCCTGCACAGTCACCCAAGTTACTGATGCCAAAAATAATTTAATGAACACCCAATACTCCAGATTAAATATGGAATAGTTTTGACAAAATAACGTTTTAAAAAGAACTCACTGGCTTTCAAGTTGTAACTAAGGATATTAACCTTCAGTTAAGTGAGTTTGGGCTGTTCCCTTTGAATCAGAAAAAGTAATCCAGTAGAAGTTTAAGATGACAAGAGGTTAGAAATAGGAAAACTATTCCCAATGACTAATAACTAAGATATCATAGAGACTCAAGATCATACATTAAAGAAAACCGTCAGGATGTGAACCCAGAAAAGGTGGAGGAGGCTGACTACACAAATAACTTTAACTATAAATTGTACTGCAGCCTGAAGATAAATATAACACAAAGATTGAACAGAGTCGAGAAAATGATCTTTCAAAAATGCAATGACATCAGATCTTTCTTCCCCACAAGTTTTAATGATCCTCTAGAATCAGAATGACAAATAATTGTAAAGAATTTCTCAATGGAAAAAAAACATTAATGGCTAATTATATGCACGTACATACAATATAATGCGAAGGATCAATTGGAAAATGTTTTCCGAGGGAAAGGGAAATTATTAAAGGTTATTAAAGGTTTATTATCAGCAGATTATCATCTAAGTGATGTTGTTTCTTACTGAAAGTGGGACTTGGGCTATTTTTTGCTAACATTAGTGATGCTGGTTGACAGCTGGGGTCTGGCCCTGCTGAGACTACGCGTGTGTATACTCTTACCACATCTTCCTGCGCATCTCCTCCACCAGGTCCTCGTAGAACTTCGACCGCTCGCTGGTTTGAGGCTTCACCCGAATGTTAGAGTGTCTTTGCGTACTCCTCCTTGCTGTGCTTAACGATACGCTGGGGGTCTCCGTTTTCCTGTTCGTGTCATCCATTTCACCCCCTCTCCTCTCGCTATCCTTCAGCCGCCCTCCACACCCGCCGCCGCCGCCGCCGCCGCCTCCCCGGTCTTTCCAAAACCCAACCGACACCCCGCCTCGCGCCTCGCGCCTCGCGCCTCGAGCCTCGAGCACGTGTCCTGACGTCACCAACCGTCCCATGACGTCGCTTATCTCGCCGAGTCCTTGTAACCGGCCCGTGCTGAACTATTAGTCTGCCTCCTTCCATCGACGTGCACCGGGACCATACCCCTCCCATCCATGTACTTATCCAAACTTCTCTGAAACATTGAAATTGAGCTCATTAGCACCATTTCCGCTAGTAGCTCGTTCCACAGTCCACACTCTCACGACCTTCTGAGTGAAGAAGTTTTCCCTCATGTTCCCCTTAAACTTTTCACCTTTCACTCTTAACCCATGACCATCCCACCCAACCTCTGTGGGAAAAGCCTACTTGCACTTACCCTATCTATAGCCACCATAATTATGGACCTGCATTCCCAGATCCCTTCTGCCACACTTCTCAGTGCCCTACCACTCACTGTGCAAGACCTACCCTAGCTGGCCCTACCAAAGGGCAACTCCTCACACCTGTCTGCATTAAATTCCATCAGCCAATTTTCCCAGCTGGTCCAGATAGTTTTCCTCACTATCCACTACAATCTTGATGTCACCTGCAAATTTGCTGATCCAGTTAACCACATAATTTTTCAAACCATTGAAATAGATGACAAACAACAACAAACCCAGCACCGATCCCTACAACACACCCCTAGTCACAGGCCTCCAGTCAGAGAGGCAACCATCCACTACCACTCTTTGTCTTCTCCCACAAAGCCAAAGTCTAATCCAATTTACAAGCAACAACTTTCTTGACCACCCTCCCATTCAGGACCTTGTCAAGTGCCTTGTCCATGTAGACAACATGCCTTGCCTTCATCAACTTTCCTGGTAACTTCCTTGACAAAGTCTGTAAGATTGGTTAGACACAACTTACTAAGCACAAAGCTGTGGTACTATCCCTAATCAGTCCATGACTATCTAAATAACCATATATCAAGTCCCAATAACTCTCCCACAGCTGATGTCAGGCTCACTGGCCAATAACTTCCCGGTTTATTTTTAGAGTCTTTCTTAAACAGTGGAACATCGGCTATCCTCTAATCCTAGAGTATCTCACCTGCTGAAAAGGATGATTTAAATATCTCTGCTAGGGCCCCTACAGTTTCTGCACCTGCCTCACACAGAGTCTAAGGGAATTCCTTGTCAGGCTCTGGGGATTTACCCACACTGATTTGCTTCAGAACAGCAAACACCTCTTCCTCTGTATAGGGTACGTGGAATTCATGCTGCTTTGCCTCACTTCAATAGACTCTGTGTCTGTCCCCAGGTAAATAAAGATGCAAAAAAAAAATCCATTTAAGATCTCCCCCATCTCTTTTGGCTCCACATATGGATTATCATTCTGATCTTACAGAGGACCGATTTTGTCCCTTGCAATCCTTTTGCTCTGAACATATCTGTAGAATTAGGATTCTCCTTCACCTTGTCTGATAGGGCAACCTCATGCCTTCTTTCAGCCCTCTTGATTTCTGTCTTAAGTGATCTCTTCCATTTCTTATACTCCATAAGTACCTCCTTTGATCCTACCTGCCTTTCCCTGCTATGTACCTCTTTTTTTAACTAGGGCCTCTATATCTATTGAAAACCAAGTTTCCCTAAACCTGCCACACATAAACTTTGAACTCACAAAATTGCACTTTTGAAGACTTCTCACTTACGAGTACATCTTTACCAGAAAACAGCATGTCCCAATCCACACTTGCCAGATCTTTTCTGATACAATCAAAGTTGGCCTTTCTCCAATTTAGAATCTCAACCAGCAGACTAGACCTATCTTTTTCCATAATTACTTTGAAACTAACGACACTACAATCACATAATGATCACAATGATTGCCGTACGGAATAAGATCAATGAACTTATAGCACAGTTACAGTTTGCCATGCATAATGTTGTAGACATCACTGAATCATGGCTGATAGAAGAATGTAGCAGAAAGATTAATGTCCAAGGATCAAAAGGATATGCAGGAAGTCAGAGGAGTTGGTTTGGCTCTGTTGGTAAAAATGAAATCAAATCATTAGAAAGAGGATTGGAAGGTGTTTAATTGTTGTGGATAGAGCTAAGGAACTGCAAGGGTACAAAGATCCTGATGGAAGTTATATACAGATCCCCAAACTGTGTTAAGGATATGGTCTACAAGTTATAAATGGAGATTTTTAAAAATGCATAGCAAAAGAGCAATTTTACAATAGTCATGGGGGATTTCAATATGCAGGTAGATTAGGAAAGTCAGGTTGGTACAGGATTCCAAGTGAGAGAATTTCTAGAATGCCTACAAGAAGGCTTTTTAGAGCAGCTCATGGTTGAGCCCACTAGGGGATCAGCTATTCTGGATTGGGTGTTGTGCAATGAACCGGAATTGATCAGAGAGCTTGAGGTAAAAGAAACCTTAGGGGCAAGTATTCATAATATGATCAAATTCACCCTGAAATTTGAGAAGGAGAAGCTAAAGTCAGATATATCAGTATTTATAGTGGATTAAAGGAAATGTCAAAGGAATGAGAAAGGAGTTGGCCAGAATTGATTGGAAAAGAACACTGGCAGGGATGATGGCAGAGCAGCAATGCCTAGAGTTTCTGAAAGCAATTTGGAAAGCACAGGATATATTCATCCCAAAGAGGAAGAAGTATTCTAAAGGTAAGATGACACAATCATGATTAACAAAAGAAGTCAAAGCCAAAGAGAGGGCATACAATAGAAACAAAATTAGTGGGAAGTTAGAGAATTAGCAAACTTTTAAATACAAACAGAAGGTAACTAAAAACATCATTAAGAAGTTAAAGATGGAATATGAAAATAAGCTAGTCAATAACATTAAAGAGGATACCAGAAGTTTCTTCAGATACATAAAGTATAAAAGAGGGGTGAGAGTGGATATTGATCGCTGGAAAACGATGCTGGAGAGGTAATAATGGGGAACAATGAAATAGCAGACAAGCTGAATAAGTATTTTGCATCAGTCTTCACTGTGGAAGCCACTAGCAGTATGGTGAAAGTTCCAGGCGTAATAGGTCATGAAGTGCGTGAAGTTACCATAATTAGCGAGAAGGTTCTTGGGAAACTGAAAGGTCCGAATGTAGGTAAGTCACCTGGACCAGATGGTGTGCATCCCAGGGTTCTGAAAGAGGAGGCTGAAGAGTTTGTGGAGACATTAGTAATGATCTTTCAAGAATCACTGAATTCCGGAATGCTTCTGCAAGACTGGAACATTGCAAATGCCACTCCACTCTTCAAGAAGGGAGAGCAGCAAAAAAAAAAAGGAAATTATAGGCCATTAAGCTGACCTCAGTGGTTGGGAACATTTTGGAGTCGATTGTTGAGGATGTGGTCTCAGGATACTCGGAGGCACATGACAAAATAGACTGTAGTCAACATGGTTTCACCAAGAAAAAATCTTGTCTGACAAATCTCTTGGAATTCTTTGAAGAAATAACAAGCAGGATAGACAAAAGAGAATCAGTTGATGTTGTGTGCTTGGATTTTCAGAAGGCCTTTGACAAGGTGCCACACATGAGGCTGCTTAACAAGTGGCTGATGGGCAGGAGGCAAAGAGTGGGAATAAATGGAGCCTTTTGTGGCTGGCTGCTGATGACTAGTGGTGTTCCACAGGGGTGTGTGTTGAGACCAATTCTTTTTATGTTATATGTCAATGGTATGGATGATGGAACTGATTACTTTGTTGCAAAGTTTGCAGATTATATGAAAATAGGTGGAGGGGCAGGCAGTTTTGAGGAAATAGAGAGGCTATAGAAGGACTTAGATTAGGAGAATGGGCAAAGAAGTGGCAGATGGAATACAGTGTCAGGAAGTGTATGGTCATGCACTTTGGTAGAAGAAATGAAATGGTTGACTATTTTCTAAATGGAGAGAAAATACAAAAAAAACCTGAGGTGGAAAGGAATCCTTGTGCAGGATTCCCTATAGTTTAATTTTCACGTTGAGTCTGTGGTGAGGAAGGCAAATGTAATTTTAGCATTCATTTCAAGAGGACTAGAATCTAAAAGTAAGAATGTAATGTTAAGACTTTATAAAACACTGGTGAGGCCTCATTTGGAGTATTGTTAGTAATTTGGGCCCCTTATATTAGAAAGGATGTGCTGAAACTGGAGCGGGTTCAAAGGGGGTTCACAAAAATGATTCCAGGATTGTCATATGAAGATGGCTCTGGGGCTGTATTCACTGGAATTCAGAAGAATGAAAGGATGATCTCATTGAAACTATCAAATGGTGAAAGGCCTTGACAGAGCAGATGTCTCCTATGGTAGGGATGTCTAAGACCAGAGGACACAGCCTCAGAATAGAGGGGCATCCTTTTAGAACAGTGACGAGGAGGAACTGCTTTAGCCAGAGAGTGGTGAATCTGTGGAGTTCTTTGCCACTGGTAGCAGTGGAAGCCAAGTCTTTATGTATATTTAAGGCAGAGGTTGATAATTCTTGATTGCTCAGAACATGAAGGGATGGGGGGGGGGAGAGGCAGGAGAGTGGGGTTGAGAGGAAAAATGGATCGGCCATGAGGAAAGCCAAAGGGCCAAATGGCCTAAACTGCTCCTTATGGTCTTAGATGCAAAGTGATCTCCTGCACAAACTTCTGTCACCTGCCCTGTCTCATTCCCTAACAGATCAAGTATTGCACACTCTCATTGGGACTTCTATAAACTGATTAAGGAAACTTTCCAGAACACATTAGCCAAACTTTATCCAATCTAGTCCTTTCACAGTATGGGAGTTCCAGTCAATATGTGGAAAGTTAAATCCCCCTCTGTAACAACCTTATGTGTCTTGTGGTTATGTAACCTTATGTTATATGGTTATATGGTCTTGCAGCATCAGCGATCTTTCTACAAATTTGTTCCTTTAAATCCCGCGGACTGTTGGTCCATAACACAGCCCCAATTACACGGTCATACCTTTCTCATTCCTCAGTTCCACTCAAAACGCCTCACTGGACGAGTTCTCCAGTCGGTCTTGACAGAGCAGCGCCGAGACATCTTCATTAACTAGTAAAACCATCCCTCATCCTTTAATTCCAACCCCCCCCCCCCCCCGGCGGAACTGAAAGAACGGAACCCCGGAACACACATTTGACAAACTTTCCTCACTAAATTAAGTTAGACAATGTTTTTCGCCGATGTTTTGGAATTTAACTGAGATAATTACATATGTAATAATTTAAAGCCAGAAACTAAATCTATCATTGACATAAGAAATTCTGCAAATGCTTATGATCTTGCGCAACACACAACAAATGCAGGAGGCACTCTACGGGTCAGGCAGTATCTGTGGAAGGAAATAAACCACACACACACAGGATGCTGGAAGAACTGATGAAGGGTCTCGGCCCGAAATGTCAGCTTTTCATTTCCCTCCGCAGAAACTCCCTATCCCGCTGTGTTCCACCAGCAGTTTCTGATTTGCTAAATCGATCGTTCTGCGCCCGACTCTGTCGCTCGCAGTATCGGCTCTCGCTTGCTTTTCCCTAGCGAGAAGCGCGCGACGTTTGAGTGGCGGCGGCGGCGGGTCCTCTACCGGTGGCCCGAGCTGCGCCTGCGAATATCGGATCCCAATGCCGCGGTCCGAATCGTATATTGTGGTGCCTCCGGGAGGGCTGGAGGAAAACTTCCTCAGTCTGGACGACATCCTGATGACCCAGGAGAAGGTCCCATGCCGGACAGAGACGGTGCTGCCACGTCTTGGCTTTCTGGATAAGGGCAGTGAGGCCGATCTCATCCCCGAGGTAAGAGAGGCCTAATGAAGGGTCTCGGCCGGAAACGCCGACTGTACTCTTTTCTGTAGATATTACCTGGCCTGCTGAGTTCCTCCAGCACTTTGTGTGTGTGTTTGTATTGTTTTGGATTTCCAGCATCTGCAGATTTTCTCCGATAAGAGAGAGGGCCTGCCTACTGCTGGATGCGTGTACATCGGCCGGTGTAATGTTTGGCATACGTACAAGTATTGGTGTGGACTCGGTTTTATTGGATGGATCTTTTAATTAAATACATTGGCATTTCACTCAATATATGGGCAGACACTCTGAAAGCAGGCTGCTATCTTATTTGTTTAGGTTAGACTTTATTTTCTGATATATTCGCTCGCCAGGGGCATCTTCTAATTTGTTTTACCCTTAGATGCTTATTCATAAACTAAAAACATAGGTTGCTGTAAAGTGTTGTACTAGCCACTACGCTATCACGCCTCCCCATGTGTCTTGGGTTACAAGTCGGTAAGCATGCAGAGGAAGGCAACACAAGTGGAAAAGGTGGTAAAGCAGGCATATGGCATGCTTTCCTTCATTTGGAACGTTAGTTTAAAAATCAGGAAGACCTTCAAGCTGTTGGGCTCTATTTGGAATATTGTGTGCAGTTTTGATGCACGCTAAAGCATAGGTCTGTTAAAATGTCTCTTAAATATCTCAATTGTGTCTGCTTCTACCAACTCCCCTGCAGAGCATTCCAGGGACCTACTGCTCTATTTATATAAAGAAATAACTTGTTGATTTCCTCTAAAAGAATCCCCCATCCACTATGCCCCCTAGTATTTAACATTTCCATATCAGTAGAAGACTCTCTCTGCCCTATCTATGCCTCTCGTAATGTTATATGGTTCAGCATCTGACATTCCAGCAAAAAACTTTCCAAGTTTGTCCAAACTGTTTTTACACTCTAATCCAGCCAGCGTCCTGGTAAAGCTCTATGGCACCTTCTCTGAAGTCTCCCTATCCTTGCTTTAGTGTGTGTCAGAACTGCACACAGTATTCCTAATGTAGCCTAACTAAAGTTCAAACGATGAAAGGGAGCATGTCATATGCCGGATTTACCATCCTTTTTACTTGTGTTGCCTGTCTCTGCATGCTATGGACTTGTACCCTACAATACCTCTCTACATCAATTCACCTAAAGGTCTTGCCATTTTCTGTATACCTTTCTCTTACATTTTGACCTCTCAAAGTTCAACAATGGATTTATTTAGGCTACGTCCACACTATGCCGGATAATTTTGAAAACGCTGGTTTCGAGTAAAAATGACAGGCGTCCACACTAAGCGTTTTTCAAAATACCTCCGTCCACATTAGGCAGATATTTGGGCGAATCTCTTCCTACTGGGCACGCGCAGGACACACAGAAAACAAGCAAAGAGGGAACGGTATACTTGGTGCGCGTTTGTCAGGTAATAGTAGAAAAACTTTAAAGGAATTGCTCTTGGCTGTCGCGCAGGAGGACTTAAAACTAAAAAAACAACAAATACTGGAGTGTATGGAGGCAACCGACAGGGAGTTCACGGACAGTATGACCTGGCTGACGACGAACGTTGAAAAACTGACTAACTCTGTTGCATTACTATAGCACCTTGTTAAATGTATAAAACAACTTCCGGGGTCAAGTATGGAGTGAGTTGGTGCATGTGAGTGTGGCTCCTGATTTTTATTGAAAATCTACCTGTTTATCTTTGCCGTATGCTCGAGATAACTGAATATTTACCATTGTGAACAACGCGGGACATAGCTGGACATTGAAATGGCAAATAGAATGTTCCTTCGAAGTAAAACTGGGGAAAAAGATAGCGAAGCCTCGAGCAAGAAGGCGGATGTTACAGTAATGGCGCCGTTGCACGCTGCTGGAGCTGGACCCAGACCTGCGCTACCCGATGACTTGGAGAGACTTCGTTTAGTACTTATTACTGACATGACGCAAGCGGTGCATTCTGCCTTAAAAAGAGAACTTGAAGATGCTTTTTCACCAGTGAATGCTACCATGGAGCAAATTATGTCTTCTTACGAGTCACACGACGGACGCATTCGTGGGGTTGAAGACGGCCTGAATGATTACAGTGACCGCCTGCTGAGCACCGAAGCCGCCATTGCAGCGTTGCAGAGCGAAAACACATTTCTGAAGGGAAAGTTTGGACCTTGAAAATCGGTCGCGGAGATCCAATTTGAGAGTGGTCGGCATTCCTGAAAATTTGGAAGGTTCGGACCCTGTTAAATTTATGACCGAGTTTTTTGACGAAGTGCTGGGGACAAATTTTTTCCCAAGTCCTCTCGTACTTTCGCGTGCTCACCGAGTCGGACATAAACCATCCGGTGTCTCTGGAGTCAAGCAAACGAGACCAAGAACGTTCCTGGTTTGCTTTCACTCCTTTCAAGATAAGCAACGCATCATCAATAGACGGAAGCAGGAGCAGTATTTCCGTGGACACCGCGTGTTTTTTTATGAAGATTTTAG
Source organism: Mobula birostris (assembly GCF_030028105.1). Classification (NCBI taxonomy): domain Eukaryota; kingdom Metazoa; phylum Chordata; class Chondrichthyes; order Myliobatiformes; family Myliobatidae; genus Mobula; species Mobula birostris. The sequence continues at coordinate 16,063,930 of NC_092384.1, forward strand.
TGCGGAGCTGGGTAAAAAACGAGCAGCTTTCAAGGAGGTGAAATCCCTGCTTTACGGGAAAGGGGTCAGGTTTGGCCTCTTGTATTCTGCCCAGCACCGGGTCATGCATGAAGGTGAAAAACATTATTTCCATACGCCAGAGGCGGCCAAAGAGTTTTACCATTTGCGCTGGGGAGAAGAATGAGAAGAGCAATGACTTTTTTTTTAAGGTTATTCATGCAGCATGGAAGGGGCCTCATGCCGAGGCAAACTGTTAATTTTCACAATGCACTTCTTTGTTCATTTTTTTCAGTTTAATTTGTGGAACGCGATCGGGTCGAACTGCTATGCTGCCGAAACTGATTAACAAAAACTTTCAACCTGCAAAATGTAAATATTTGGGATTTGTATCTCAGGCGTTTAAATTGCCTAGTGTTTTTCTTTTGTTTTTAATGCTTAGCTTGACCTGTGTCATCTTTAGCCTATATGTTATATTAAAGGTAGTATAAGTGATAGGATAAATGTAAAGGAGGGGAGCCACCCTAGATTAGATTGAAAATTGGGTTGTATGAGGAACGCCTTGGAAGTTTTTTGTTGGGTACTGCCTGCGATCATCCTCAATTGGGGAGGTAGATCTAGGTTTCAGGGGTTAATTGGGTTTTTTTGTTGTTTGCGTAAAGGGCTGGGGGCAGTGTTTTGGGGGATTACCATGGCAGTTTATTCTTTTGTGTGTTACAGATTGATCAGACTTTCTTTTCATTGTGCGTTATTGTTTGCAACTTATACCCTTGCACTGTTTTGGATTGTAGGCCCTGTGTGCCTTTTGATATGGTTAACGTAAGTGCTGCTGATGGAGGCCACCCTGTGAGGTTTATTTCTTGGAATGTAAAGGGGCTCAATGGTCCGGTTAAAAGAGCTAAAGTTTTCTGTCATCTGAAACAATTAAAAGCAGATATACTATTTTTACAAGAGACACATTTAAGAGTGGAGGACCATAATAGACTTCATAAAGTATGGATTAGTCAGGTTTTTCATTCCAGATTTAATAGTAGGTCCAGGGGGGTGGCAATATTAATCACCAAAAGAATGCAGTTCACACCATCTGATGTAATCAGTGACCCTAATGGTGGCTTTATTATAGTCTCTGGCTCTATCTTTCAGATACCTGTTATTTTGGTAAATGTTTATGCTCCTAATTGGGACGATGTCCAATTTGCAAATAAGGTTTTGTCATTAATACCTAACCTGAATACACATAAGCTAATCTTTTCCGGAGATTTGAACTGTGCTATTGACCCACTGCTTGATAGGTCTTGCCCTAGAGGAACACGTTCTGGTATGGCAAAGGCCTTCTTGATGTTTATGCAACAAAATGGTTATATGGATCCTTGGAGATTTTTGAATCCATCAGTTAGGCAATTCTCTTTCTTCTGTCATGTTCACCACTCCTATTCCAGGCTAGACTATTTCTTTATAGGTAACTCCTTGATACCTATGATTAGATAAATTGAATACACTGCTATAGTTATATCTGATCACTCGCCCGTGAAACTGGACCTATGTTTTCCTTTAAACGTTAGAGAACTTAACCCCCTTTTGCTCTCTAATGAGAAATTTTGTAGTTATATATCGGCTAACATTGACACATTCTTCGAGACTAACAAAACTGAGTCAGTATCGTACTCTTTACTTTGGGAAACTTTAAAAGCTTACTTGAGGGGTCAAATAATATCTTATACTTCACATGCCAATAAAGAGCGTAGGAAGGAAATGCAAGTGTTATTGCAATCTATTTGGGACCTGGATAGAAAATACTCTGAGGTACCCACTGCGGAATTATATAAAAGCCGGGTTGATTTGCAAGCGAAGTTTAATCTTCTATCCACAAACCTATCAGAACAATTAATTCTTAAGACACGTGGCCTCTATTATGAATATGGTGACAAGGCGAGCTGGCTTATGGCTCATCAGTTGAAACGTCAAGCTGCATCACGACTTATTCCCCAGATAAGAGACACGCACCAGAACTTGACAAGCAATCCAAAAGAGATTAATAACATCTTTGCAACTTTTTATTCCTCTCTGTATGCCTCAGAGTTCCCCTCAGATAAAACAAATATGGAACGTTTTTTAGATAATTTGGAAATACCAACTCTTGAACCAGAGGAGGTGGAGAACCTAGATCGGGCTCTTGGGCAGGGAGAGATTAATAATGCCATTATGGCTATGCAGAGTGGAAAGTCCCCAGGTCCTGATGGTTATCCAATAGAATGTTATAAGAAATTTAAGGATAGGTTCATACTGGTCCTTCTAGAAGTGTTTCAGGAATCTTTGGAGAACGGCTCCTTACCCCCTTCTCTTTCACAGGCGGCTATTTCACTACTTCTTAAAAAGGACAAGGACCCGACTCAATGTGGATCATATCGCCCCATCTCACTTCTGAATGTAGATGTGAAAATTTTGGCTAAAGTGCTTGCATGTCGTTTAGAACAACCCCTTCCCAAGATAATTTCAGATGATCAAACAGGTTTTATTAAAAATCGCTATTCTTTTTTTAATATCCGTCGACTGGCTGATGTGGTTTATTCACCCAGTGATTCTCCAAGTCCAGAGGTTGTTATCTCCTTGGACGTGGAGAAGGCATTTGATAGAGTGGAGTGGGTATACTTGTTTAGTGTTTTGGAGAAATTTGGATTTGGCAGAATATTTATAGCTTGGGTTAAGCTATTATACCACTTGCCTTTAGCATGTATACAGACAAATTATTTTTGATCTGACTATTTCCTATTAACACGTGGCACTCGCCAAGGTTGCCCACTGTCCCCTCTTCTTTTTGCAATTGAGCCTCTTTCTATTGCACTTAAGTCAACTACTTTATTTCAAGGTGTTAGAAGAGGGGACATGGAATACCATGTTTCCCTATGTGCTGATGACCTCTTACTTTATGTTAGCGACCCTATAGGTAGTAGTCCTGCTATTGTGTCATTATTAGGTCAATTTGGAGCCTTCTCTGGCTATAAACTGAACCTTCAAAAAAGCAAATGCTTTCCCATTAATAACTTGGCCCTACAGATCCGACAGGAATCCTTGCCCTTTCCATTATCTCAAGATGGTTTTGTATACCTAGGAATACATATTACTCGCTCTTTTACATTTCTGTTTGAAGCTAACTACAGGCCTCAGGTTAGCCAAATGAAGGCTGATTTCGAGTGATGGCGCAGTTTACCCTTTACTATAGCTGGATAATTCAGTCAGTGAAAATGACTATACTTCCTAGATTTCTCTATTTGTTTCAGTGTTCGCCAGTTTTCTTATCTAAGTTATTTTTTAAATCAGTTGATCAAGCTATAACCTCCTTTATTTGGGAAAATAAGGTCCCAAGGGTTAATAAGCACACTCTTCAAAGAGGTCGTGACGTAGGTGGAATGGGTCTTCCTAGCTTTATTCATTATTACTGGGCATCGAACATTCAAAAAGTATTATTTTGGCTTCACCGGCCAGATATAATCTGGTGCCTGCTTGAGTCACGGTCTTGCCACTCCTCGTCTCTCCCAGCTTTGGTGTATTCTTCCTTACCATTGAAATCCTCTCAGTTCACATCTAACCCGGTCGTGCTCTTCACCCTCAAAATTTTTAATCAATTTCGCTGCCACTATAAGTTCATATCAGCTTCAGTTTTGGGCCCCATTCATAAAAACCATTTATTTCCTCCCTCCACATTCGATTCAGCTTTTAGACAATGGGGTTTGAACGGTCTTATGTGCATTAAGGAATTGTATACTGATAACATATTTGATAGTTTTGATAACCTGCGCGGTAAGTGTGGCCTTCTGCATAATCATTTTTTTAAATACCTGCAGATTCGCCACTTTGTCAAGGAAAAATTTCCCTCTTTTCCTGTTCTACCACCTGCTATGTTATGGGAAAAATTCACTCTTAGCTTTAACAATAAGGGGCTGATTTCTGAACTATACTCTCAGCTGATGTCTTTGGGAGTTCAAGATCTAACAAAACTAAGAGTAGGTGGGAGGACGACCTCGGTATCGATCTTGCGGAGGAATATTGGGCAAAAGTATTGAATAGGGTTCATTTCTCATCATCATGTGCTAGACTGGGGCTCATACAATTTAAAGTTTTACACAGGGTACATTTGAGTAAAGCCAGACTTGCAGACATACACACTGGGACAGACGCTGGCTGTGACAGGTGTTCCTTCTCTCCGACTGGTTTAGTCCATGTATTTTGGTCATGCCCTCGGCTTGATGACTATTGGGCACTGGTTTTTAAAATTATCAGTGAGGTTTTGGGGGTGACACTGAGACCTTGCCCGCTTATAGCTGTATTTGGAGTGGCAGATGATGATTTGGGTTTAAATGCAAGCCAGTCGGATATCATTGCATTTACATCGCTATTGGCCCGTAGGAGAATTTTGCTGGTTTGGAAATCTGCCACTCCCCCAACTGCTGCTGCTTGGTTAGAAGATGTAATGTTTTTTCTGAAATTAGAAAAGATTAAATTCACTTTGAGGGGGTGTGAAAAAGTTCTATTCGAAATGGAGACCTTTCTTATCATATTTTGGGAGTCTTAAGGAATTACCTACTAGTTGAGGGCATTTGATTGTACTTGGGAAGTTGCCTCCCATTTAACACGCTTATAATTTACCTCACAGGGTGGTTGATGAATTGTAAATATGAGTGTATTTTGGATCATCTGACATGTTGCAGATGTGTGTGAGCCGTCGTCTTGAAGTAGTGTGGGGGTATGGTTGTGAAATGTCCGTACTTGTATTTGTGAATTGTTGTGTTGTAAATATATTAGCTGCCATGGTATGTTTGGGGAGGGTGGGTGGGGGGAGGTTTGTTTTGGGGGTACAATACTAAAGCAAAATGGAGGAAAATGTAACCCATTATATATTCTGTATTGTGTCATTCCTTCAATAAAAATTTAAAAAAATGTATAAAACGTCTGCATCAGTGTTATCTTGTTATTTCCATACAATGTTACATTAGGCTGTTACACATCTATTGTCAGAGAAGTACTTGCATAAATAGGTAAACCACCTTCATACAAGCAAGGACAGAAAACAGGGCAAATTGAGTCTACTTATTTATTCAGTAAGCTATGGGTCAAAGTATTTCATGCATATTTCTAACCCTTCTGGCTTCAGTCTCGTTGCCGTCTGTTCTGAAATTGTTAGGTGGTTGCATTCAAGAAAACATAGAAACATAGAAAATAGGTGCAGGAGTAGGCCATTCGGCCCTTCGAGCCTGCACCGCCATTTATTATGATCATGGCTGATCATCCAACTCAGAACCCCGCCCCAGCCTTCCCTCCATACCCCCTGACCCCCGTAGCCACAAGGGCCATATCTAACTCCCTCTTAAATATAGCCAATGAACTGGCCTCAACTGCTTCCTGTGGCAGAGAATTCCACAGATTCACCACTCTCTGTGTGAAGAAGTTTTTCCTCATCTTGGTCCTAAAAGGCTTCCCCTTTATCCTCAAACTGTGACCCCTTGTTCTGGACTTCCCCAACATCGGGAACAATCTTCCTGCATCTAGCCTGTCCAATCCCTTTAGGATTTTATACATTTCAATCAGATCCCCCCTCAATCTTCTAAATTCCAACGAGTACAAGCCCAGTTCATCCAGTCTTTCTTCATATGAAAGTCCTGCCATCCCAAGAATCAATCTGGTGAACCTTCTTTGTACTCCCTCTATGGCAAGGATGTCTTTCCTCAGATTAGGGGACCAAAACTGCACACAATACTCCAGGTGTGGTCTCACCAAGGCCTTGTACAACTGCAGTAGTACCTCCCTGCTCCTGTACTCAAATCCTCTCGCTATAAATGCCAGCATTTATAGCGAGCAACGAACATCTGTTCCGGCACGTCATGACGGCGTTTTTAAACAGTTAAAAAAGCTCACTTTACAATTTAACTCGCGCCGTTCACACCGACTGCGCGTTATAACAGCTCGCGCAGTACCAAGCAGAAGCAGTAAAAAGCATTGTTGTTGTGGTGTTGTCATGACAGCGTTTTTAAATCTCTTCGTTTACCCCGTACACACTACGCCGGATATTAAGCGTTTTCAGATTTATTCACTCTGGGAGTGTTTTCGAAAATCTCTGTTTTCGGGGGCTGAAAACGCTGTTTCAGTGTGGACGGGAGGTCAAAACGAAGAGAAAGGGCTTCGTTTTCAAAATTATCCGGTGTAGTGTGGACATACCCTTACATTAAACTGCATATGAAATTTATTTGCCCAAATTTCCAACGGATCTATATCCTATTGTCATTTAACAATCTTCCTCAGCAGCCTACCATGTGGAACAGCCACTCTACTTTCTATAACAGCCTACCATGTGATATGTTTTGTGAATCATGCACTTGAACATCCATGTTCCTGAGCAAATCCATGTTCTCTTTCTTTGATTAGATTTTGTTAAAAATTAACTGTCCAAATGGACATTTTCACATTTAATTCCAGTTTCTAGATCTTTGCCCACTTGCATAATCTGTAGTCTCTTTCACAATTTACTATCCTACTTAACATGTTAAATCAACAGGTATAGACTTTGGTGCCTTCATTAAAGTCAATGTCCTGATCCAGCCAGTATCCTCAACGTCAATGTTCAATTACATTTCATAGACATTCCAAGTTGTCTGTATGCCTGACACTGAGTTCCCAAAGCAAGCCCTCAAGCAACTTTCAGGACGATGTCATCAAAACAGCTTTGAGAAGAGGTTTCATCCTTGTGAGAATTCCAAGCCAAAGATTGGTCAAACTGCCAGAGGCATTGAAGAAGGCACCATGCACTTGGATCCCTTTGGAAGCACATTAAGGCCATGCACAGACAACATGGAATAAATAATCCAGTCAACTTCCCTGGTCATTCTCTCTAGCTCCTACTGCCCCATCTCCAGCAGAGTCTGCAGACATTGTTGAGAACTCTGACTCACTTCAGAACCTATGGTTCTGCAGTGGAAGCAAACCATCCTGAATTCAAGGAGCTCCCACAGAGGTGGTTGGAGTTGCCAGTGGAAACCATATACTGACACTAAATGGAGCTTCAAGGTGGAGACAACTTTGTGTCAGAGGGAATTACTTGAGTCTATCAGAACAAGCAACAAAATGTGATGAACTGTTATCCTAAATCTCCTTTTGGAGAATATCTTGGGCATAGTTACCAGATCCATTTCCAGAAATTATGGCAACAGTATCTAAAGGAACAGTTATAGTTATATTAAACCACATGTTTTGGAAGTGCTTTCCCTATTAATAAAAAAAAGTGACTAAAGATGACTCGGGCAAGAAAAATAAATTCTGGGTTATTTATCTATTTACTTGTTATTTCTTCATTTACTGATACAACGCATAGTAGGCCCTTCCAGCCCTTCAGGCCACATCAACCAAACCCTAACCTAATCATGGGACAATTTAGAATGACCAGTTAGCCTACCTGGTACGCCTTTGGACTGTGTGAGGAAACCAGAGCACCCACGGGAAACCCACACATTCCACGGGGAGGATGCACAGAGACTCCTTACGGAATGGTGCTGGAATTGAACTCTGAACTCGGGGAAACACCCTGTCGCTGTCAGAGCATTGTGCTGAGTGCTACACTACCATGGCACCCAAAGTATTAAGCAATTTAATTTGCATATTTCTGTGAAAAGCTTTATTAATCTGTTTTTTTAGCAGGATTTCTTCGTGGGATTAAACAAATTATATTTTGTTCCTTAAGCGAAATTTTATTTAAATTCATGGAAAGCTTTCATTTGGTGATGACATTCTCACCTCTGGTATTGGAAGGTTGAAGGTTCTATGCTGCGCTATCAAAGGTATTATTTTGCATGAAATTCTAAACTGAATCTAGCCCATGCATTTAAATATTTATAGCCATAGATAAGTAAGAGCATGTGAGTTCTGATGTCCTGTCTAACACTTGCCTACAATTCCAATATTACTGCTGTGGATTATCAGATCAATTCTCTCCTCCCTACTTGTGAGACAACATTGGTGCCATGTTTACCTAGAAACAGTGATTGTGTTTCTATTTCTAAAGTTTCTCATTGTTTTGGAGTACACTAAGGATGTAAAAAGTGTTACCTGCTTTCCTTTTTGCTTATTGTGTCTAGTTTTCGCAAGTGATGAACATCCCAAATTTCCATTTTTCTAAGAATTACCAACTGAACTTAGTTTTGGATTGAGTTGCTGCTACCTAATTTTTAGGTGAGTTTATTTTTGTTTTAAAAGGGTACGAAGATAGAACTGCCTCTTTGGATGGCTAAAGGATTGTGTGACCCCAAACGCCGCATTGTGTCTGCCAGCATTCCAAAAGTGTATAGAGATGGTTGGCGGACTGTTTTCAGTGCTGATGCAAAGGTAGTGGATTTGCACAAAATGGGGCCGTATTATTATGGGTTTGGAACACAGTTGCTGCATTTTAACAATCCAGAGAATACAGAAATTGCTCAGACTATCCTACAGGTGAGTATTCCATTTTGCTGCATTTTAATATGTCAGTTATTTATTTGAACAATAACAAAATTCTGTGATTAATGAAAATAAAATTTGAATATTCAGCATGTTTAAGAGAAGCAGTGTTAAATATTCAAGCTGATTTTCACTAGTGGCAAGAAGTTCAATGTGTAACATATTTCAAGCAAAAATTGAGGGAGGGAAAGAAAGTGGAGTATCTGATAGTTTGGAGTATACGGAATAAATGGGGAAAAAAATGTCTTCCACATTATCATAGATATTCCCGCTTACTATTTCTTCTCCTCTCTGTCTCTCTCTCTGACTTTTTGATTTGTTTTGCAATAATTTTAATGAGGTACGGTTGTTTATCTAACTTTGTTGAGCTGCAGATCAGGTCACTATTCATCCTTTCTTTGCTAGTTTATTATCATGTCCTGTGTTTCTGAGCCAAATGTGCCTGAATATACTGTTCCCCAGCAATTTATGAGTGGGAAGGGGAAGATTTAACATGAAAAGCAACAATATAACTCGATTAGCTGTGTGACAGGAAGAGTTTCTTTAACATAGAATTTATCATATCTCATACTGTCCCAACTGATTTATCAGCAACTTATTATATTTACTCCTAGGACATCTTTGATATTTCTCAATGGCAAGTCCTGGCTTTTAGTGACTCGGGACAACTTGCTAACCAGAGTATTGAGGAAAATATTCTTTGAATAGAGCCATGAGAACTTCTAAAATACAGCTGAGTCATCAGAGTAGGCAGATCTCTTGGAAGGTATCTTATTGAAAAGAGAGCATCTTTGACTATGCAGCACTTCATCGGAGAATTGCTTTCAGCCAATGGCTAGAGCTTAAAACCAGTCGCGGACATTAAGCAACAATCTTCCAGTTTAATAATGAGAATAATACCAATTAAATGCATCTTAATCTTCCTGATAATAGAACTTCCTTGCTGGGTCTCACCTGATTATCTACTCTTATCAAAACCATAATTAATAATGAAAGACAAACTTAAAGAATAAAATGATAATGCATGTTTAATAGAGCTGACAGTATATTCTTGACAAGTTGACCATCGTGGCCTGAAATTACTTATCAAGAATTGTATTTTGGGAGTTTGATTTCCTGCTCCTTTAGCATCCATGATAATAAAGCAATTAGCATTAGTAAGGGCTTTCTTTCCCTCCTCTCCCCCCCACAATAAAAATTTGTTATATTATGCAGCCTGAGTGCAGTAAAACTTGGTTCTTGTCAACTGTTTTGAAAGAATTATCGTCTCCAGTTCTAGTATAGTAGTGAACGAGAAGTGATTTATTTGTATGAGTAGTTACTTTACAGTATAATCGTTATTTTCAATTGTCTATTGCAATACTCAATTATTAGTGAAATCACAGCAGAACTGAGAAGCATCACTGCTGTAAAGGGCCCAGTGCCTTTTTGGAAGTTAGTTGCAAGAAAAAGTTTGTGAACCCTTTGTAATTACCTGGTTTTCTGCGTTAATTACTCATAAAATGCAGTCTGATCTTCATCTAAGCCACAATAATAGACAAGCACAATCTGCTTAAACTAATAACACACAAACAATTGTACTACTTCTCATCAATACTGAGTAAACCATTTAAACAATCACAGTCTAGGTTCAAAAAAGAATGTGAACACCTAGGGTAGTACCTTCTAAAAAAGCTATTTGAAGTCAGGAGTTCCGATCAATGAGATGAGATTGGAGGTGTGGGTTGTAGAGGTGTCCTGCCCTATTTAAAAAAACAGTGCTCCATGACTCAATCAAAACAACTTTCAGAGGATCTTAGAAGAAGAATTGTAAAGATGCACAAAGCTGGAAAAGGCTACAAAAGCATTTCTAAAGACGTGAGTGTTCAACAGCCCACAGTAGGAGAAATTCTCTACGAATGGAGGAAACTCAGTACTGTTGCTATTCTCCCTAGAAGTGGACATCTTGCAAGGATCACACCAAGAGCACAACGTGCAATGATGTAGGAGGTAAAAAAGAACCCAAGGGTAACAGCAAAAGACATGCAGAAATCTCTATCACTTGCTAAAGTCTCTGTTCATGTGTCCACTACAAGAAAAACACTGAACAAGAATGGTTTTCATGGAAGGACATCACAGAGGAAACCACTGCTCTCCAAAAAAAAATACATTGCTGCACATCTCAAATTTGCAAAAGACCACCTGAATGTTCTGCAACACTTCTGAGACAATGGTCTGTGGATAGATAAGACAAAAGTTGAACTTTCTGGGCAGAAATGCACAGCAGTATGTTTGGAGGAAAAAGGGCACTGCACATCAACACCAAAACCTCATCCCAACTGTGAAGCATGGTGGAAGGAGCATCATGGTTTAGGGCTGCTTTGCTGCCTCAGGGCCTGGACAGCTTGCTATCATTGAGGCAGCAATGAATTCAAAATCTTATCAAGGCATTTTACAGGAGAAAGTCAGGGTAGCGGTCTGTCACCTGAAGCTTAGTAGAAGTTGCATGGTGCAGCAAGATGATGATTCAAAATGGAACAGTAAATCAACAACAGAATGGTTTAAAAAGGGGGCCATAAGAAGGCCTTGGAGAGCCCCAAGGCATTCTACAACTATGTGAAGAGCAAGAGGGTAAGATACGAGAGAATAGGACCAATCAAGTGTGACAGTGGAAAAGTGTGTATGGAACTGGAGGAGATAGCAGAAGTACTTAATGAGTACTTTGCTTCAGTATTCACTATGGAAAATGACCTTGGCAATTGCAAGGATGACTTAGAGTGGATTGAAAAACTTGAGCATACAGGCATTAAGAAAGAGGATGTGCTGGAGCTTTTAGAAAGCATCAGTTGGATAAGTCTCCGGGACCAGATGAGATGTACCCCAGGCTACTGTGGGAGGTGAGGGAGGAGATCGCTGAGCTTCTGGCAATGATCTTTGCATCAACAATGGGGACGGGAGAGGTTCCGGAGGATTGAAGGGTTGCAGATGTTGTTCCCCTATTCAAGAAAGAGAGTAGAGATAGCCCAGGAAATTATAGACCAGTGAGTCTTACTTCAGTGGTTGGTAAGTTGATGGAGAAGATCCTGAGAGGCAGGATTTATGAACATTTGGAGAGGCATAATATGATTAGGAATAGTCAGCTTGGCTTTGTCAAAGGCAGGTCGTGCCTTATGAGCCTGATTGAATTTTTTGAGGATGTGACTAAACAGATTGATGAAGGTTGAGCAGTAGATGTAGTGTATATGGATTTCAGCAAGGCACTTGATAAGGTACCCCATGCGGGGCTTATTGAGAAAGTATGGAAGCATGGAATCCAAGGGGACCTTGCTTTGTGGATCCAGAATTGGCTTGCCCACAGAATGCAAAGAGGGGTTGTAGATGGGTCATATTCTGCATGGAGGTCGGTGACCAGTGGTGTGCCTCAGGGATCTGTTCTCCATGACTTTTATAAATGACCTGGATGAGGAAGTCAAGGGATGAGTTACTAACTTTGTTGATGACACAAAGGTTGGGGGTGTTGTGGATAGTGTGGAGGGCAGTCAGAGGTTACAGTGGGACATTGATAGGATGCAGAACTGGGCTGAGAAGTGGCAGATGGAGTTCAACCCAGATAAGTGTGAGGTGGTTCATTTTGGTAGGTCAAATATGATGGCAGAATATAGTATTAGTAGTAAGACTCTTGGTAGTGTGGAGGATTAGAGGGATCTTGGGGTCCAAGTCCAAAAGACACTCAAAGCTGCTGCGCAGGTTGACTGTGTGGTTAAGAGGGCATATGGTGTATTGGCCTTCATCAACCATGGAATTGAGTTTAAGAGCTGAGAGGTAATGTTACAACTGTATAGGACTCTGGTCAGACCCCACTTGGAGAACTGTGTTCATTTCTGGTCGCCTCACTACAGGAAGGATGTGGAAAATATAGAAAGGGTGCAGAGGAGATTTACAAGGATGTTGCCTGGATTGGGGTGTGTGCCTTATGAGAATATGTTGAGTGAACTTGGCCTTTTCTCCTCGGAGTGGCGGACAATGAGAGGTGACCTGATAGAGGTGTACAAGATGATCAGAGGCATTGATCGTATGGATAGTCAGAGGCTTTTTCCCAGGGCTGAAATGGCTAACACGAGCGGGCACAGTTTTAAGGTGCTTGGAAGTAGGTACAGAGGAGATGTCAGGGGTGAGTTTTTTACACAGAGAGTGGTGAGTGCGTGGAATGGGCTGCCGGCGACAGTGTGGCGGTCTTTTAAGAGACTCCTGGATAGGTACATGGAGCTTAGAAAGATGGCTATGGGTAACCCTAGGTAATTTCTGAAGTAAGTACATATTCAGCACAGAATTGTGGGCCAAAGGGCCTGTATTGTGCTGTAGGCTTTCTATGTTTCTATGTAAAAGAAGAAAATTTGGGATTTGAAATAGTCGTCAGAGTCTAGACTTTAACCCAATTGAGATGATGTTGCGTGACCTGAAGAGGGCCGTTCATGCAAGGTATCCCAGAAATATTGATGAACTGAAACTGTTTCGGATGGAGGAATGCCCTAAAATTCCTCCTTACTAACTTGCAAGTCTGAGCAGCCAGTACAGGAAATGTTTGGTGGAGGTTATTGCTGCTAAAGGAGGTTCTACCAGCTATTAAATACAAGGATTCACATACTTTTTCCAGCCTGAACTGTGAATGATTAAAGCATGTGTGCAGTAAAGATATGAAAAGCACAATTGTTTGTGTGTTATTAGTTTAGACCGACTGTGTATGTCTATTATTATGATTGAGGTGAAGATGAGACCACATTTTATGAGAAAACTAGGTAATTGCAAAGGGTTCACAAACTTTTTCTTGCAACTGTAGGTATGAGTAGAGGTGCAACTGCCTAAATGTCATATGTGGTAGATAACAACCAGTAAAAAGTTCAAGTTAATGAGGGTTTTAAAGAATATTAGCCAATAAAATTTGTAACCTAAGCTACAATTAATAGTTACTAGTATAGCAGGTTCATTTTTAAACTACTGCATTCAGCACCATTTTATACTGCAAACTGTGCAAAATCAATGCATTCATTTACAATCTCCTGGAGTGATTAATTTGGGAATAACCTTAGTATTTCCATTCTGGTTGGAATTTGTACTGTCATCATATGCTGGTGTTTAGATGTACTGTTCTATAAACTCTGACTAAAATTACTCTTGGCACAGACATTTGTCAATCGTTTCCGTCGGATCATGGATTCCTCACAGAATGCATACAATGAGGACATTTCAACACTAGTGGCTCATCTGGATGAACTGGAGCGAGAACTGTTTCAAGCTGGTCAAAAGGGATTGAATGACTTCCAAAAGTGGGAGAAGGGACAAGCTGTCCAAATCACCACTTCCAACCTAGTTCAGAGCTATGGTAAACGGAAATTTTCAGATATGGAAGCCTAAGTTCCTTACATAGCTGGTCATAGACATGATAAGGAAACAGTATGAAGATTCTTCTCAAATAAATGTGGATTTCCTTACTCTAAAAATAATTCCTCATAAGCTGTGACTGGGTTATTCACAGTGATCAAAACAAAATTAAACAGTTGTACTATAATGAAATGGGACAAAATCCTGTTGATTGAGTGATTCCACTGGTACTGTTCACCACACACCTACACCTACACGGACACACCTTGTGAAGCTAAATATTGATGCAGACTAATTGTTTGATTTCTGTGGCGTATTGAATGGTTTTGTTAAAGGTCTATCTCCCTTCATTTTGAGCCATGTTAGTATCCATTATGGAAACCCTGAAGCATTGCTGTGAAATCAAATAGAATTTAGTTTTGTACCCATAGCAGCCAGGGAAGGATACAAGGTGAGTACATCCAGTGCCGAGTTTTCCTCCTTCACTTTATTATAGGTTTGACTTGCCCCTTAAAGCCAGAGAAGGAAGGTTTCAATGCACTTGGTGCTTGATAAGGAAGTACAATGTACGTGTCTTCTTGTTTAGGTATTTAATGTTGTATCATTGGTTCTCTGCTCTCTGAAACAAACTTATAGGTAATTATTCTCCTATCAGCAGGCCAAAAAATAAAGCGTTGGGCTTTAAGTATCAAAACTTCCAGTTCCAGGCTCTTTGAATTTGACCAATGTTCATCCCTTAAGAGCATTGTATTGTTTTTTCATTTGAAGAATAGACAGGTGACTGGAATAGCTTGTTTTGCCTTTGTTTTGATTGTTGATGTAATTTGGTTACTATTTGTTTCTTACGTCTGCTGTAGCACAATTTGCTCCTGAATTTCAGAATAATTGCATTTGGTAAATAGAACCATATATTTCTTATAAGACTTTGTAATACTTCTGCAACTAGAGAGGGAATGAAAGATGCAATTTGTAGTGCTGTTGAATGCATGAGAGTGAAATTTACATTCTAGATCACTAGTTTATTCCTCCGGACATTTTTTATTTTCAAGTCTAATTTTATATGGTCTTTGGGTTTAAATTGCTAGGAGTTGGAATGTAGGCTGTATTCTCTAATGCCCTTTATTAATATAACGTGTTTCACAGTAGAGAATGGGTTTGTGTTGCACTGACATCATAGGCTTCTGATGACACTAAAACAAGGGTAAATGATGGCTGCTGCCAAGGGCGGGGGGGAGAGGGAGGGAACGTCAACTCAGACCATGAGAGGCCTGCACTGAGCATTTTCATGCCTTACAAGGCGCAGATTGGAAGTCTGTGTGGGGCGCCACTCCTTGCACAGACACTAGAACAATGTGTGGTTAAGTGCCTTGCTCAGGGACACAAACACACTGCCACAGCTGAGGCTCGAACTAGCGACCTTCAGATCACTAGACCAACGCCTTAACCACTTGACCATATGCCCAACAATGCCAAGAGATTGTGTTGAAACTTTAATAATGCATCCCTCTGTCATCTAAATATTCCAAGCATTTAATATATTTATTGACTGTTGTGTCTTAGAGCTGTGACTATACCATCTGCTAATCTTTTTGAAATTGTATTTCTTTCAATTCCTCTTTGGTTTTGTACTTTCAAGCTATTTCTGTGTTTTTAACATTAGATATGAAAAGTTTTTATACTATAAATACTCATATTGATTTCAATGCTCTCATTATTTTATGAACAGAATGTGTGACAGAAAAGAAGAAACTATTTAGCCCATCATCCCTGAGTAACTCTTTGAAAGAGGGACCAAATAATCCCACTTACCTGCTTTCATCTATCTCCTGGCCCCACAGCATTGTGAGTTTTGTTCCTATTCAAGTGTATATGAATTTCCCTTTTTGAAGTATGTAATTGAATCATTCCAATCACTTTCAGGAGGTAAAGTCCAAAATACAGTAATTTAATGAGTCTAAAAAGAAATCAACTAATCTTCCCTCAATACTTTTCCGTATTTACATACACACAGTTTTGGCAGTTGGGTTCTACTGGTTTCTAACTGAAGTACAGTACTGTGCAAATGTCTCAGAGATATATCTATCTGTCTATTTCTAGGGTGTCTGAGACTGTTGCACAGTACTGTGGTAATTTTATGTATTGCACTGTACTGCTGTCACAAAAAACAAATTTCATGACATACTGTATGTGAGTGATGATCAACCCGAGTCTGACATGGGTCTCTTTTGTGGACTGAGAGTGGGAAGGGGGCAGGGAGAGGGAAGGTATGGTTGGGAAAAGAGGAAGGGAGAGGGGACGGAGTGGGAAGCACCAGAGAGACATTCTGTAATGATCAATAAACCAATTGTGTGGAATCAAATGAACTTGCTTGGTGTCATTGTGTCTTCGAGATATACAGTATATACACACATTTTGCTTGCCATTTTGACAATGGCCCGATTTTAAGTCTAAGTCAAAGTAAATTTATCAAAATACATACCTGTCACCATAAACTACCTTGAGATTTGTTTTCTTGAAGGTTTTTACAGGAAAATAAATACATTAGAATTTATGACAAACTGTACCTAAACCAAGGCTGACAAAACAACCAATGTGAAAAAACACACTGGTTTCTGAGCATCAGTATATTTTGTGGAGGTGAGATTTATTGGCATGAGGTTGTGCCATTGAGGGTTTTAAGGTGGTCAAACTGAATTTCTTTCAAGACTGCTTAGACTTTGAGGCTTTCTTTAAATATGCATTTGTCTTGCCATACCAACAATGGATGCCAAGAAATGGCACATTTTTCTTTGTCATTCAAAACATTTGTCAAAGGTAATTTCCAGCCTATACAGTAATGTGAATAATGCTGGTGTAACTGGAGCTGAAATTCTCTACCACAGTATTTAAAGGGAAAATGCTTCATGCGATAACTTTAAAAACATTTTTGACAAGATAAAGTTTTCTTAAAAATGTTGCTTCCTGATCATATTGAATTGTAAGATGAGCTAATTGTTTCACTGTCTCTCTTCACCAACTACGAGGGTTCACTCTCTTCACTGTGTCCTGCGAAAGAAAAGGCAGTACCTGAATTCAACCAAGCTAAGTGATCAGTATTAAATGGAGTAACCACATCTGTTGTACTGAGAGTTTTGCGTCATCACAAGCTGATTAAAAGGATTTATTTCTTTACTAGCAAGCAATGTGATTATGCTTCAGCATAATGTATGCTGTATTTTATATAATTAACTGCAAAGTACTAGATGTTGCTGTGGTACCAATCACATATTGCAGCTTCTGGTTCGTTTCTACCTCTGGAGTACCCTTTCACCTTTGATAGCTGTACTTGTGGTTCCTTTTCTCCTTGATCTACCAAACAACCAACCCTCATATCTATTCCCCTGCATGTTCCCAATTCTTCCCATTTATGAGTAGTTCTCTTTCTGTCTTGTTGCAGCTGACCAAGCTATTAAATTTGGCAGAGCAGGGATTCTGCACCATTTGTACTGAAAAACTATCTGGATAAAGGTCAATTTCCATGTTCATGAAGCAAATAAAGAGGCTGTAATCAATCCTGCTAGGGTGCTTTTACCATACTTTATCTGAATTTTTAATTCTCTTATCCTTTCTCAAAATACTAAGTAAATATATTATCAAAGTACTGTACACATGTCGCCTTTTACTACCCTGAGATTCATAATGCAGGCATTCACAGTAGAATAAAAGAATACTATAGACTCAGTGAAAAACTAGCAATCAATGTGCAGAAGACTAACCATGTAAATACAAAAAAAAAACCCAAATAAATATGTGTAGACAATACTGACAACATGGGTTGTAGAGTCATTGAAAGTGAGTCTGCAGGTTCTTGAATCAGTTAAGTGTTGAGTGAAGTTATTTACGCTGCCTGTTCTTCCCATTTTTGAAGTTTGTGTTATTCCCTTTTCTGTATTCTCTATTTTACTTTGTCATCTATTTCTATTTCCTTCACCCTACCGTGCTGCTTTCACCTTGCCCCCACCTGAGTTATGTTCTTCTGTATCTTCATTTCTTCCAGAATCCTGTTATCTGCTTCCTCTCCATCTTTCCTATCTGTGACATTGGTATTTTGAACAAATTTCTCTGTAGCTTAGGATCTGCACATTCTTGAAGGTGTCTGAAGTGTCCCAGTTAATTCATTTTGTTTGGATAGAATTTTGTTCTCAGTGTGAAATGCGGGAACATTTGCTTCCACCTCAAATTAATTAGCTTTGACATATGCCTTTGGTTTAATATAAAAAAATTGACTTTGATCACAATTGCTTTCCAAATATGGGTCACCTTGTTTCAAAGACAATGCAAATACTCAACATTCTTGATTTTCTGACTAACTTTCATTTCCTCAATGATATTCTATCAATAAAACCATTATTCCTTTTGGGACATTTGTCATTTGACAGAGTGTGTGCTTCCTGGTATTATTTAACAAAAATGTCTCCTGTTACACAAGCAATTAGGTATTTGTTCCGAGATAGATGTTGAGGTGTGTCTTAATGAAGGTTAAAGAGGACAGGTTGGTATAGTGGAGTTTTTGCTGTGACATTACCTAGTATTATTGAGGAAGATTTGAAGAAATTTTGGGTGGATACTCAAATTGCAAAATGATAGAAATAAAATCAAGACAGTGAGATAGCAAAACCAGTAAAATTGGAAAAGCAGGAGGCAAAGTGAGGAAGATTACAACAATGATAAAGTAGATACTAAATTATTCATCAATTATTGTAAATATATCTCAATTGAGTGTTGCCAATGTTGGCATAAGCTGCTATATTGAAACCTAGTGTGATTACATTGTTAATAGGGAATATTAAATGAACAAGTAGTCAGGGATGGGAGAGAAGCAAAATGCAGGTGAGTCCGACAGTATTTATAATGGATGCTATACTATACCAAGTGGAAATAACATTATAGATTGCAGACAACAAAAACATGGATTGCAGAGTAAATTTTGAATGTGGTTACCTCTGATGAAAACTGATGTGGAAGAGTTGTCATTATTCCATTATGTACTATGATATAAGTCTTTCTTTCTGCAATTTCTTATCTTGAGTTGGGGATGGAGACTACGAGGGAGAGCGGAGAGAATAAGGGGATATAAGAGGCAATTGGAATTGCAAAAGAGTAGGTAGGTGGGAGTGAACAATGAGGGAAGTTTTAAAAATACACCAATTTTAATAAGCATTTGCTAGCAGCTTCAGGTTGAGATGTTGAGTAAACATTGGGCACTGATGGTAGACATCAACAGAAATGGATTGTGTTCTACCAGAATCTAATTTTCTGGTCTGACCTGTCCCAGAATAACACCAGTAAGCTAGAGGACCTTTCCCAGTGCAATATGTCAGGGATATCTTCAACTGCAGTTAAAAATAAGATGTTAATCCATTTGAAACAACAATAGATGAAGTCAAATGATTCATAACCAATTAGATCAAAATTTTGCGATTCTGCTACAGTAAATTGTAACTAGTGGTGCATAGTTAATTAGCTACAAAAATTAGACTTTGTGAACTTCCCATCCAGGTTGATGGTGGAACCACACACAAGTGGCAAAGACAAGACTGAAGCGTTTGCAATCACCTTCAGTAGTTAAGTAAACTGTCTGTTCTGGATATTTGCTGTGAAACCCACCAATTATGAACCCAGATTTCAGCTAATTTGATTCACTCCTTATGATTGAGGAATGCATGACTATAATTCTGCCTGAAGACCTGTGCTTTGGAAATAACAATACATCCAGTCAAACTGTTACAATGCTGCTGTGTGACCAATGAAGTAAAAAATTATCCAGGTGTGTCTAGTCCAAAAAAAAGCAAGTGAAATCCAATCAAACAAATTCGCAGCTCACTGCTTCAGTCCATCTTTGGTAATCAGCAAAATGATGGAAGTTGTCATCAACAGTACTGCCAAGATATCCCTTCTCAGTTTGAGTTCTGTCATGATCAAAATCACTTTGGCCAAAAACATTTCCAGAGTAGGGGAGACTTTTTTTGTGTATAAGAATCACTGACTAAACGTGTACGATCAAGAGATTTGTTGTAGGACATTCTCATCCTTGAAGGTTACCATTTGCCATTGCGTAGCATATCTGGCCGCAAGGATACATGTGCCATGCCGTGAACCATGAAACTTACTGAATCTCACACTGTTTCTCATTCCCATTCTCCATTCCCCCTGCTGTGTCTGAGTCCTTCTCTCCCTCCCTCATTCTCTCCTTCCCTCCCTCCTTTCACTCCCTCTCCATTCCTCCTTCTGCTCTCCTTTCTTTACCCTATCCCACCTTCCCACCCTCGTCTCCTTCCACCTGCTTCTCCTTTCTTCTCCACTACCTCCCTTCTCTTCTTTCAATCTTCCTCCTGCCCTCCTCTCCCCCTCACTCCTCTACCCCCTCCTCTCTCCTTCCTCCCTCCTCCCTTCCTCCTCCCTTCCCAAACTTCCATCTCCACTCCTACCTCCCACCCACTCCTTTCCTCCCTCTGCCTCTCCCACCTACTTCCTTCCTCCCTCTCCCCCTCCTTCTCCCCTCCCTACCTCATACACACCCCCTTCTCTCCCTGCCCCACTCTTATCCTTCCTCCCCTCCCGCATTCCCTCCTTAACCTCCTCCAACCTACGCTCTTTCTCCCTCTGCCTATACCTCCCCCTTCTCTCCCACTCCCTTCACTCCACCTCCGCATCTCTCCCCTCTCTGCTTCGACCTTCTCCCCCTCGATCTCACACACACACCGTCCGACCTCACGTGTGCCCCCCTCCGTCTCACGCGCACACCACTTCCCTCCCGCGCACACGCATGCACGCACACTATCTCCTTCGCGCGCGCGCACGCCCACCCACCAGCCCTCTCACACGCGCACATGCAGCCTCTCCATCTAACACGCACACCCCACCGCGATGTCATTCGCGCGTGCGCACAATCTATCTCGCACGCGCACACTTTCCCGCACGCGCACGCATCTCTCTCCGTCTGAAGTGCGCACACACTCTCCCTCTCTCAAACCAATGCTCTTCCTCACGGCTATACCCGCCGCTCCCTCGCCCCCCTCCCTCTATTCCCCTCTTCCCGCTCTATCCCCATTTACCTCCCTCACACTATCCCCATCTATCTACCTCCCCCGAGCCCCCTCTATCCCCACCTCTTCCTTCCCTCTCCCCTCTCTCCACACACACCTCCCTTCCCTCCCGCATTCTGTCTCTCTCTTCAATCCCTCCCGCATTCCCCCCTCCCCGTCATTCTGACTCTTCCCCTCCCCCTCCCATCATTCTCCCTGTCCACCTCAACCCTCCCTATACCCTCTTTCCATTTGTCCCACTCACCACTCCCCTCAATCTCCCTACCCTTATTTCCCCCTCCCCTCATTCTCCTGTCCACCTCGCCCCTCTTTCTACTTGTCCCCCACAGCCTTCCACTCATTCCCCTCCCCCTCATTTTCCCTCTGCCCTATTCCCCTCTCTCTCCCCTCCCATCATTCCCATCCCCCTCACCCCTTGTCTCCCTCCCCACATTCCCCCTCACCCCCTCATTTCCCCTCATTAACCCACATTCCCCCTCAACCCCACATTCCCCTTCCCCCCTCATTCCTCTTCCCCCTCATTCCTCTTCCCCCTCATTCCTCTTCCCCCTCATTCCTCTTCCCCCTCATTCCCCTTCCCCATACTCCCTCTCCCCTCATTCCCCCTCTCATTCCCCTTCTCCCTCCTCATTCCCCTATCCCCCCACATACCCCTCTCCCCTCCCCCTCTTCCCACCTCATCCCCCTCTCTCCCCACTCATTCCCCCTCCCCACTCATTCCCCCCTCTCCCCATTTCCCCTCTCCCCTCCCCCTTATTACCCCTCTCCCCACCTCATTACCCCCTCCTGACCTTCCCCCCTCATTCCCCCTCGCTCCCCCTCATTCCCCTCTCCCCCACTATTCCCCTTTCTCCCCACTCTCCCCCACTCATTACCCCTTCTCCCCACTCATTCCCCCTCCTCCCCACTCATTACCCCCCACTTTCTCCCCTCTCTCCCCACCTTATTCCCCTCTCTCCCCAATTCCCCTCTCCCCATCTCATTCCCCCATTCCCCTCTCCCCCTCATTCCCCTCTCCCCCTCATTCCCCTCTCCCCCTCATTCCCCTCTCCCCACCATTGCCCTCTCCCCACCATTGCCCTCTCCCCACCATTGCCGTCTCCCCCACTCATTCCCCCCTCCCCACTCATTCCCCCCTCCCCTTTCCCTCTCTCCCCTCCTCCTCATTACCCCTCTCCCCCACCTCATTACCCCCTCCCCCCTCATTCCCCCTCATTCCCCTCTCCCCCACCATTCCCCTTTCTCCCCACTCTGCCCCACTCATTACCCCTTCTCCCCACTCATTACCCCCCCACTCATTCTCCCCTCTCTCCCCACCTTATTCTCCTCTCTCCCCACCTTATTCCTCTCTCTCCCCAATTCCCCCTGCCCCATTCTCCCTCTCCCCATTCTCCTCCCCATTCCCCTCCCCCATTCCCCTCTCCCCACTTCATTCCCCTCTCTCCCCTCTCCCCCACACTCCCCCTCCCCCTCTCTCTCCCCCATCTCATTCCCCTCTCCCCCTCATCACCCTCTCTCCCCACCTCATTACCCTCTCCCCCTCATTACTCTCTCCCCTCCCCATTCCCCCTCCCCCTCATTCCCCACCTAATTCCCTCCTCTCCCCCACCTCATTCCCTCCTCTCCCCCACCTCATTCCTTTCTCTCCCCCACCTCATTCTGCCCTCTCCCCACCTCATCCCATCCCCCTCTCTCCCCACTCATTCCCTCCTCTCTGCCCCTCCTCCTCTCTCCCCACATCATTCCCCCCTCCCCACCTCTCCCCCCTTATCCCCTCCCCCTCTCCCTTTATCCCCCTCCTCTCTTTCCCTTTATCCCCTCTCCTTATCCCCCCTCCCCTAATCCTCCTCCCTCTCTCCCCTTATCCCCTCCCCTCTCTCCCCTTATCCCCCTCTCCCCCTCCCCCACTCTCCTTATCCCCCTCCCCCACTCTCCTTATCCCCCTCCCCCACTCTCCTTATCCCCCTCCCCTCACTCCCCTTATCCCCTCCCCTCATTCCCCTTATCCCCCTCCCCTCTCTCCCCTTATCCCCCTCCCCTCCCCTCTCCCCTTACCCCCTCACCCTCATTCCCCCTCTCCCTCCCCTTATCCTCCCTCTCCCCACCCCTACTCCCTCCCCTCATCACCCCTCCCCACCCCCTCTCCCTCCCCTCATCCCCCCTCTCTCCCATCCCCCTCTCCTCCCTCCGCCCTCTCCCATCCCCTCCATCCTTGCCCATCCCCTCATCCCCCTCTCCCTATCTCCTCCATCCCCCTCTCCCCATCCCCCTCTCCCCTCCATCCCCCATCCCCTCCACATCCCCCCCTCCCCATTCCCCTCTCCCCTCCATCCCCCATCCCCTCCACATCCCCCCTACCCATTCCCCTCTCCCCTCCATCCCCCTCTCCCCCTCTCCCCTCCATCCCCCTCTCCCCTCCATCCCCCATCCCTTCCATCCCCTCCCCCTCTCCTCCATCCCCTCTCCCCCCTCCTCCATCCCCTCTCCCCCCTCCTCCATCCCCTCTCCCCCCTCCTCCATCCCCTCTCCCCCCTCCTCCATCCCCTTTCCCCCCTCCTCCATCCCCTTTCCCCCTCCTCCATTCCCTTTCCCCCCTCCTCCATCCCCTCTCCCCCCTTCTCCATCCCCTCTCCCCTATCCCCCACTCCCCTCTCCGCAGCCCTCTCTCCCCATTCCCCCTCTCTCCCTTCCCCATCCCCTCTCCCCTTCTTCCTCTCCTCTCCCCTCTCCCCTTCCTCCTCTCCTCTCCCCTCTCCCCTTCCTCTCCTCTCCCCTCTCCCCTTCCTCTCCTCTCCCCTCTCCCCTTCCTCTCCTCTCCCCTTCCTCTCCTCTCCCCTCTCCCCTTCCTCTCCTCTCCCCTCTCCCCTTCCTCTCCTCTCCCCTCTCCCCTTCCTCCTCTCCTCTCCCCTCTCCTCTCCCCTCTCCCCTTCCTCTCCTCTCCCCTTCCTCTCCTCTCCCCTTCCTCTCCTCTCCCCTCTCCCCTTCCTCTCCTCTCCCCTCTCCCCTTCCTCTCCTCTCCCCTCTCCCCTTCCTCTCCTCTCCCCTCTCCCCTCCCTCCCTCCCCCCCTCCCCCTCTCCCTCTCTGCTCCTCTCTCCCCCTCCCCCTCCCCCCATCTCCCATTCAAGGCTTTGGATGGGGTTAGAAGATCACCCGGGTGTGGCCTGGATTGGAGTGTATTAAGTATATTTGGGGGGTTGATCAAACTGGGATTGTTTTCTCTGGAGTTCAGAGGCTAAGGGGCAATTTAAGAAAAGCATATAAGATTATGATAAGCATAGAGGTCTTTCCCAGGGTAGAAATGTCAAATACAAGAATGTTTAGTTTTGTGGCGAGAAGAGGAAAGTTTAAAGGAGATTTACCTGACAATTTTTTTTAAGCAACACACACAAAACGCTGGAGGAACTCAACAGGCCAGACAGCATCTATGGGAAAAAAAGTACAGTCGATTTTTCTGGCCAAAGCCCTACGGCAGGACTGGAGAAAAAAATGCTGAGGAGTAGAGACAGAAGGCCATGGAAGAAAGAAAAGGAGAGAGAAGCGCCAGAGGGAGGTGATAGGCAGGCAAGGAGATAAAGTGAGAGAAGGAAAAAGGGATGGGAAATGGTGAAGGGGGGGGCTGTGGAGGCATGACTAGAAGTTTGAGAAATTGATGTTCATGCCATTAAGTTGGAGGCTACCCAAATGGAATATAAGGTGTTGATCTTCCATCCTAAGTGTGGCCTTATCCCGACAGTGGAGGAGGCCATGGATGGACATATCGGAATGGGAATGGGAAGTGGAATTAAAATGGGTGGCCACTGGGAGATCCCACTTTTTCTGGCGTAGGTGTTTGGCAAAGTGGTCTCCCAATCTGCATTGGGTCTCACCGATATACAGGAGGCCACACCGGGAGCACTGGACACAGTAGATGGACCCCAACAGACTCACAGGTGAAGTGTTGCCTCATCTGGAAGGACTGTTTAGGGCGCTGAATGGTAGTGAGGGAGGAAGCGTAGGGGCAGGTGAAGCATTTGTTCCACTTGCAAGAATAAGTGCCAGGAAGGAGATCAGTGGGAAGAGATGAATGGACAAGGGAGTTGCATCCCTGCGGAAAGCAGAAAGTTGTGGGGGCGGGGAGGTAAAGATGTGCTTGGTGGTGGGATCTCGTTGAAGATGGCAGAAGTTTTATAGAATTATGTGCCGGATGTGGAGGCTGGTGGGGTGGTAGGTGAGGACAAGAGGAACCCTATCCTTGGTAGAGTGGCAGGAGGACGGGGTAAGAGCAGACGTATGTGAAATGGAAGAGATGCGGTTGAGGGCAGCATTGATGGCGAAGGAAGGGAGGCCCCTTTCGTTGAAAAAGGAGGACATCTCTTTCGTTCTAGAATGAAGAGCCTCATCCTGAGAACAGATGTGGTGGAGACAGAGGAATTGAGAGAATGGGATGGCATTTTTACAAGTAACAGGGTGGGAAGGGGTATAGTCCAGGTAGCAGTGAGAGTCCGTGAGTTTGTAATAGACATCAGTGGATAAGCTGTCTCCGGAGGTAGAGACAGTGAAATCGAGAAAGGGGAGAGAGGTGTTGGAAATGAGGGCCAGGTGGAAGTTGGAGGCAAAGTGGATGAAGTCAACAGTTCAGCATGGGTGCAGGAAGCAGCACCAACGCAGCCGTCGATGTAGCATAGGAAAAGTGCGGGACGGTCATCAGTATAGACTGGAATCATAGACTGTTCCATGTAGCTAACAAACAGGCAGGCATAGCTGGAACCCATGTGAGTGCCCATAGCTACCCCTTTTGTTTGAAGGAAGTGGGAAGAGCCAAAAGAGAAATCATTTAGAGTGAGGACAACTTTCACCAGGTAGAAGAGAGTGGTGGTGGTGGAGGGGAACTGGTTAGGCCTGTTTTTTTTAACATGGTGATTGGTAGGTACCTGAAAGACCCTGCTCGGGGAAGTGTTGGAAGGAGTTACCGTAACAATTTTAAAGAGGCAAATGAATAGACAGGGAATGGAGGGATACAGACCATGTGCAGATAGATGGGAGTAGATAGGATGAGCTTCCCTACCATCCAATGAGCCACCACATCCTACACATTATTCTCTGCAACATCTGGCAATGGGATATCTTCTCCTTCCCTCCATTTACCTCCCTTCCTCTCCACTTTCCACAGGTATCCCTCTCTTCATGATTCCCTTATCCCCTCATCCCACCTATCCTCCTCCAGGCAGTTAATCCTGCAAATGTGCTCATTGTTACTCTGCCCCTACACCACCTCTTTCACCACCATTCAGGATATTAAGCAGTCCTTACTGGTGAAGCAGGTTTCACATGTGAACCCATTGGTGTCATTTATTGCTCCCAGTGCAGCCTCCTCTACGTCAGTTGAGAACTAAAGCAGATTGGGGGAACCCTTCGTTCATCACCCACCTTAAAATCCTTATTGCCAACCATTTTAATTTTATGTTCCATTCTCAAACTGACATGTCTGTCCACAGCCTCCTCTACAGCCAAGTAGAGGCTAGACACAGATTAGAGGAACAGTACTTCCTATTCGACTTTCATAGTCTCCAGTCTGACATCATGATCTCTCTAACTTCCAGTAACCACTCCCCTCTGTCCTGTCTCTTACCTCATCCCACCGCCCATTCCTTTCCCATCCCTTGCCGCCTTGATCTGCCCATCACCCACATATTCTTCACTCTGATTCCTCTCCTCATCACCTTCACTTTATTCTGTGGTCCACTGTCTTCTCCTACCAGATTCCATCTTTTTCAGCTCTTCGTCACTTCCATTTCTTGTGTCCATTCTGGGGCATCAATCTCAGCTTTGGCTTCCACCAGACACTCAATTCTCACCTATGGTTCCAAGTAGCTGTTTGCATGTGACACCAGCCACACCCAGCACATCCCTTCAACATGTGGGACAAACCAGGGGAGGTTAGCCGGTGGACCTCATTCCCTTGTGAGATGGGGACACGCATGTGAAGTCAGCTCCAGCGGACTGGGCAGATGAGATCAACAGTAAGATCCAACAGTGAGATCCAGGAAGGCAGTTCTGCAACACCTCTTAAAGAGAAAGAGCATGACAAGGCACAGAAGAAGTCATGGCCATTCACTGCACCCAAGGAAGACCCCAGTTGTTATAATTCTGGATGGTGAGTCCGTGTCAGTAAAATCCAGATTTGCGATGGAGTCACTGATATAATGTAGGAGTGCACTGGTGAGGGAGGTGGAAAAAGCACCTATCATTACCAGCTGATAGTTGGGTTCAATCCTGAACTTGGGTGCTCCCTTTATGGAGTTTGCATATTCTCCTTGTAGAACATAGTTTTCCTCTGGTTCCTTCCAGGCTGCTAAGAAATGCTGGCTGCTATAATTTGCCACTTGTGTTCATAAGCAGCAGGAGAACCAGTCAGGAGTTAGTACGCATCTGAGGATGAGTAAGTTGCAGGAGAACTCGTGGGGCAGTGGGAGTGTTCTGAGAGTTGGCTAGAACTAATAGACTAAATGCTGGTAGAACTCAGAAGGTCAGGTAGCATCTATGGAAATGACTGTTTATTAACAGTCAAAGTTCCGGGCTGAGACCCTTTATCAGGACTGGTGAAGGATCTCAGCCCAAAACGTCAACTGAATAGTCTAAGTATTCAGCAGACATTATTAAACAGTAAATTGGTAAACAATTTATGGCATCCACACATGTGCAGTTGAATGCTAAACATAGAAACCCAAGTTACACTAATTCTCTGAAAACTGCGCTGTGCTGGATCGCACATTGTGCACAAGTTCAAACAAAGGAAGGGCATAAAGTTGTGGCTCTTACCTGTGGGCTACCCACAAACACCAGAAATTGTTGAGTCTGCTAGTTTAAGTGTTTAACCTGTAATAAATCTTAATTACTGCCAATTAAAAAGTTTAAAATCATATTGCATTGGTTAATTATTGGAAAGGAAAGCAAAACAAAAATACCTTGTTTTTTAAAAATTCTATTTCACTTAATTATATTTTCTTTCCCCTTTCGTTCCTATTAGTGCTGTGGTTTTGAACTAAATGTTCTAATTTACAGTTCCCGGTGTGTGTAGCTCAAGGTGGATTCTTTAATCTTCATGTTTAAGAAGACAGGTTTCAGATTCCCTGTCCTATTTTGACTTTTAAATTACTGCATATCATGTGTATATGTGAAGGATGATAAGCATCAATCTGTTATCATTGACTATAAAATCTAGAGCGTTGAGTCATGCTACTAATATTTCCCATCTAAACCCCAGCCTCTATCAGAATCAGCCACGTCTATTATCACTATCATGAAATTTGTTCTTTTATGGCAGCATTACAGAGCAATACAAAAAATTACTATAAATTACAATAAGAACTATATTTTAAAATTAAATTAGTGGAAAAAGACGGCAAAATGAGGAAGGTAGTGTTCATGGGTTGTCCATTCAGAAATCTGATGGTAGAGGGGAAGAAGCTATACCTACAACATTGAGTGTGTGTCGTCAGGCTCCTGTTCCTCCTCTCTGATGGTAGTAATGAGAAGAGGGCATATCCTGGGTGATGTTGTTTCTGAAGGACAAATGCCACCTTTTTGAGACATCGCCTTTTGAAGGTGTTCTCGGCGGTAGGAGGCTCGTGCCCTCGATGGAGCATAGGTGGTGTCCATGCATGGAATCTAGTTTGAGAATAAGTGTGCAAAATTGTTAAATATGTTGCTCTATTAAATTATTATTTTATTCATAATTGCATAATTTTATCGGCAGTTAATGTGGGTAACGTGGTTAAAGTAAAGTAAAACTGCAGGTGGTAGAAATCTGAAATAAAAGCAGGCAACACAGTAAATATGCATCAGGTAGCATTTATGAAGAGAGAAGCGAAGCTAATGTTATCTGACCTGCTGAGTGTATTTAGCATTTTCTGGTTTTTGTACTGCATGTCAGATAGGCGACCAGCAACTATGGCGCATGCACTGTTGATGTTTGCCAATTGTTGATTAAATAATGGTAAAGTGATGCATTTTGCAGCAGGATGACATCAGTGAAGGAGGAAACACCTGATTTATGCACTGGAACAGAAAATGCCCTTTCACTTCTAAATCCAATTTGTATCAAAGTCTGATGCAAGGCTCTTTCCTTGAATAGCATTAATACTAAAAGGCATTGTTAACAATACACTCAGGTAGCCTCTGCTCTTTTAGCAGTAATAAGTGGATAACATAAATGTGCCCACACTTTTTGCGTTACACTCTCAAGTGGAAATGGGACACTGGCAAGGTTAAGTAATGTTGCTGCTGTGTGCATTAATATTGCAGCAATAACAATAATAGTGTAATCATAAATCATAACAAGTAGTGAGGAAGACTTTCTTGATCCTTCACTTTATTAGGTCTCTTGTATGCAGCATTTCTGGAAATTCACAAAACTCT
Organism: Mobula birostris; assembly: GCF_030028105.1. Lineage (NCBI taxonomy): Eukaryota > Metazoa > Chordata > Chondrichthyes > Myliobatiformes > Myliobatidae > Mobula > Mobula birostris. The sequence continues at coordinate 16,093,246 of NC_092384.1, forward strand.
ACATCATTAGGAGAAATCATCTGATTTTTATATTCCTTTAATGTGTGCGCTTCCCTCAATTGAATTGTCTATAGATTCTGTGGCCAAATGATCCCGTGCCACCAGAGACAGAAAAGTGTGCCCATGAGTAATAAAACCCATGGCATTTCAGGATGATGTCCTATTATGCATTATGTGTCAATAGCCTTGTGTGCTGTAATACCCTGGGACTGTGGCTGTGATACCCTGGGACTGTGGCTGTGATACTCTGGGACTGTGGCTGTGATACTCTGGGACTGTGCGGGTGATACCCTGGGACTGTGGCTGTGATACCCTGGGACTGTGGCTGTGATACCCTGGGACTGTGCTGTGATACCCTGATTCTGCAGCTGTGATACCCTGGGACTGCGGCTGTGATACCCTGGGACTGCGGCTGTGATACGCTGGGACCGTGTCTGTGATACGCTGGGACCGTGTCGGTGACACCCTGGGACCATGGCTGTGATACCCTGGGACTGTGCGGGTGATACCCTGGGACTGTGCTGTGATACCCTGATTCTGCGGCTGTGATACCCTGGGACTGCGGCTGTGATACCCTGGGACCGTGTCTGTGATATGCTGGGACCGTGACTGTGACACCCTGGGACCGTGTCTGTGACACCCTGGGACTGTGTCGGTGATACCCTGGGACTGTGTCGGTGATACCCTGGGACCGTGTCGGTAGTACCCTGGGACCGTGTCGGTGATACCCTGGGACCGTGGCTGTGATACCCTGATTCCGTGGCTGTGATACCCTGATTCCGTGGCTGTGATACCCTGGGACTGTGTCGGTGATACCCTGGGACTGTGGCTGTGATACCTTGGGACCGTGTCGGTGATACCCTGGGACTGTGGCTGTGATACCCTGATTCTGTGGCTGTGATACCCTGGGACCACGGCTGTGATACCCTGGGACCGCGTCGGTGATACCCTGGGACCGCGTCGGTGATACCCTGGGACCGCGTCGGTGATACCCTGGGACCGTGTCCGTGACACGCTGGGACCGTGTCCGTGATACTTTGGGACCGTGTCGGTGATACGCTGGGACCGTGTCTGTGACATCCTAGGACCGCGTCTGTGACACCCTGGGACCGCGTCTGTGACACCCTGGGACCGTGTCTGTGACACCCTGGGACCGTGTCTGTGACATCCTGGGACTGTGTCTGTGATACCCTGGGACCGTGTCTGTGATACCCTGGGACCGCGGTGGTGACACCCTGGGACTGTGCAGTGATACTCTGGGACTGTGCAGTGATACTGTGGGACTACAGCTAATGACCTCCCAATAGTAAAGTCCCAATAACAACACAACCAGATGTGTTAATAGAAGTATTTTCTTACCAAATGTTTGCATATGTGTGGTTGACTGTAAATTCCTACAACAATTATGATAACACGCATTGTTGCCCTTGAGAAGTTTGCCTTTTGCAGTAAATTGTCAGGCCAGTTCTGACAAGATTAGATAAACAAAAGGTGGCTGTTTATTGAGAACCATGATGATGTACAGCTAAATCAATTAGAAAAGGCACAGCTTTTACACTGATGAACTGTTTGATATTCATGGAATCAGTGCAGAAAATGAGAGAGCCCGTCAAAGCTGGTCTTTCCTTGCATGTTTCTGATTCATTTTGGATCTTTCCAAACAGAACTGTATTTAATATGAACACTTCTGCAGTGACTACATTTCAGATAGATTGAATCAACACGCACAACAGGCTGGAGGAACCCAGCAGGTCAGGCAGCATCCGTGGAAAAGATCAGTCGACATTTCAGGCTGGAACCCTTCATCAGGACTGAAGAGGGAAGGGGCAGAGGCCCTATAAAGAAGGTGGGGGGAGGGTGGGAAGGAGAAGGCTGGTCGGTTCCAGGTGAAAAACCAGTAAGGGGAAAGATAAAGGGGTGGGGGAGGGGAGGCAGGGAGGTGATAGGCAGGAAATCTGAAGGAGGAATAGGGGAAAACACAATGAGTAGTAGAAGGAGGCGGAACCATGAGGGAGGTGGTAGGCAGCTGGGGGAGGGGGCAGAGAGACATAGGGATAGGGGAAGGAAGGGGAGGGAATTACCGGAAGTTGGAGAATTCTACATTCATACCAAGGGGCTGGAGACTACCTAGACGGTATATGACATGTTGCTCCTCCAACCAAAGATAGATTGAATGACACTGCATAGAATGGAAGCGTGTCGGAATTGAAATAATTATAGAGACCCAACGAGACAGCAGCTACTGTAATGCTGAGTAACAGAAAATAACACGGAGGAGTGATCTTTCAGGATGAGACTCTTCATCTGGTCTGATGTAAACCTAAAGTCCAGACAAAGGGTCTTGACCCCAATCTTAAACTGTTCATTTTCCTGTGCTGATACTGCCTGATCCACTGAGCTCCCCCCTTGTGTTAAAGTAATTGTAGACACTTGCAGATTAAAGGCTGCAGGGTGTTGCCTCTGTGAATAAATAAAAGTTTGTTCCTCACGACTAGTGAATTCCCCTTTTCTGGTAGTATTCTTGTTTTATGATCTTTCAGGTGCTTTGTTCTTCACTTCTCTTTAAGGAAAATTACTTATCAGGTGTTCCCACTGTAACCTGCAGTACATAATTATCGACTTAATGATCTACAGATTTCACCATCTTATGAAGAACTCAGTGGACTTCACTTTCAGCCAAGCAGGAATGGCATCTTTAAGTGGATGGAGGTTTATCACCATGGCTGGAAGCGAGGCAGGCTGAAACACAGAGGGGACTCCAAGCCAGGCTGAAACACAGAGGAATGAGACCCTCTCTACCCAGCATCTTGTTAGCAAGTGTGCAGCCGCTGGAGAACAAAACTGAGGACCTGAGAGCAGGATTACTGTATCGAAGAGAAATTAAATTTACAAAAGGATCTAGTGCTTTCTCAAATAAGCCCTTTTTGGGCTTCCAGGCAGATACAGGTATTGATTTTAGCTACAACAAGGAGGAACCAGTCTCTATTTCCTGTCTTCCCTCTATTTCCTTGGTTTCTGGAAGGATTGCCAGGATTTTGAAGAAATACTGGATAAGTACCATCCACAAACCCGTAAGAAAGCTCAAATCACAGTTTATGTGGGTCAAAGATGATCTGAGACTCGGGTCAGCTGGTGTTTACAGGATTCCCTGTGAATGCGGAGCAGCGTATATCGGCCAGATGGGGTGCACGGTGGAAACCCCCATCAAGGAGCACAGGAGGTGTATCCATTTGGGTTATCTGGAGGAATCGGCTTTTGGGACCGCCTGGCAAAGAACATCATTGAAATAAAGCTGAAGGAAAAGAATTTTAACAAAGAGGAAGGTCTCACTCTAAGTAAGAATTGGAATTCGAAGATAAACAAGGTGGAACAGCAGATTGGATGAGTACTAACCAATCAGGAGGGACAGATAATGGGGGCATAAATACCACCAGACTGGACATGCCCCGGCATCATCCCTGATGAAGATGGTGGAGTTCATTACTGAAACGTTACTTAAAATCAATACCCGTACTCAGCTGGAAGCCCGAGAAGAGTTTATTCCAAAATGAAATGAATTTGTTGTGTTCTATATTTGACCAAGATGTGGCTTACTCCTAGCATGCCAGATACAGTGATCAGGCATGAAGGCTTTTGGACCAAAGTGCTGCTTCGGAAAGGCAAATTGTGGAAGTGTGTGTTTCATAATAAACCTCTTGTGGTGCTCTGATGTGTCAGTTTTGTCGAACTCATGTTCTCCTGACCTTGAACACCTAATGATCAAATGCCACCCATTCTATTTACCTAGGGAGTTCTCCATGATGCTGACCACATGTTACATACCATCAGCAGCAGACTATAAATAAGCACTTGAGATACTGCATGATGCCATCTCCAAACAAGAAACAATTCCTCCCGACGCATTTCAAATTATATTTGGGGACTTCAATCAGGCTTGTTTCAAGAAATCCCTGTCCAATTACCATCAGCATATTACCTGAAGCACCAGAGGTCCCAACACACTAAACCATTTCATGTACAGATCGCTGTATGGAAAATCAGATCACTTGAATATCCTAACTGCACACAGGCAGAGGCTAAGTAGCAAGGCTCCAGAGATTTGGACAAACAGGTGGTCACAAGAGGCAGCTCAAGGATTGCTTCGAGTGAGTGGACTGGACTGTGTTCAAGGAATCACCTGTTGATCTGAATGAATACTCCACAGATGTCATGGATTTTATTAAAACAATTGTAGGCAAGTGTGTCCCCGCAAAATCCTTTAGAGTGTTCCCCAACCAGATGAACCATGAGATCCGCCATCTGCTGAGGGCCAGATCAAAAGCATCCAAGTCTGGTGGTCAAGAAAGTTACAAGAGGTCCAGGTACAATCTCCAGAAAGCCATCTCACAGTTGAAGTGGCAATTCCAGACCAAACCTGAATCAACGAAGGATGCTTGACAATTGAGGCAGGGCTTGAATACTATCATCTGTTATAAAGTTAAATCAAGCAACATGGGTGACAATAGGGCTTCACTTCCAGTTGAGCTCAAAGCCTTCTATGCTCACTTTGACTGTCAAAACATGGAGAAACCATCACAAGTTCCCACAGCCCTCAATAATCCTGTGATTTCAGTCTCTGATGCTGACATGCGAGCAAGCTACAGGACCCACAAAAAGCATACAGCCCAGACGGAATACCTGGCCAAGTACTAAAGACTTGTGCCGATCAACTGGCTAAAGGGTTCATTGAGATCTTTAACCTCTCGCTTCAGCAGTCTGAGGTAGCCAGCTGCTTTAATAATACTTCACTTATACCAGTGCTTAAGAAGAAAGTAGTAACCTGTCACAATGACTGTCGTCCAGTAGCGCAGTGGTAAAGTGTGTAACGCCCTGTAGGTATTTCATTTTAGCAGTTCTGTAAGAGCAGTTTGTTCTGCTTTCAGCCTGCTTGGGTTTGATCTGAGATATAGGGCTTTGTTGTTCAACTTAGGAATGTGGTGTCAGCCAATCAGGATTGAAAAATTTGGAGAAGGTTCTAGAGAACGCTGCAGGGCCGAGGTCTTTGTTGACAGGAAGGTAGATGGTGGAGGATGCCATCCCTGTTGCAAGAGGTGCTTTGTGCAGACGAATGGCTTCAAGGAAGAAGGATTAATACTCCTGTGGGGGGGAGGGGGGGCCGTTTGTTCAAGATGGATTTCGAGCGACATTCGGAAGGTGGTGTGTGCTTTCACACAGACCAGAAGTCCAGCGCGTGTTTTACAGACAAGTTCAAGATTTGAGCTCCACCGTGCACGTGACTGTTTAAGTATAATGGGCACTTTTTGTTTTTTTTTCTTTCTTTCCTTTAATAACTGGTTGCTTAAGTTAACGTTCTTAAATATACTTATTAATTGTATGCAGTGTACGATCTGTTATTTCTTGCCAACGGGCGATTGCTAGGGGCAGTAAATCACAGAGCATTCACACAAACTGGGGTTTGGGCGGGCAAGACACCCCAGCCTCACAGATTTGGTGGGACCAAAATCATATACACCCTGGACGTACAGAGCCTGAGGAAGGTAGGTTTCTCACTGCGGAATCCCTTAGCTGTTAACGAGAGACTAATGAGCCACATTTCCAGAGGCACTCAGTAAAAGGGGGCTTCAAGTGTTTTCAGAGGCTGGTGATGAAACATATCAGCTCCTGCATGAGAAGCGACTTGGATCTGCTCCAATTTGCCGATCTACCCCAAAGCAATAGGCACAGCAGATGCCATCTCATTGGCTCTTTACTAAGCACTGGAACATCTGTACAGCGAAGTTGCATACATCAGGATGCTCTTCATCATCTACACCTTGCAATTCAATACCATTGACCCCTCAAAACTAATCAGTAAACTTCAAGACCTTGGCCTAATACCTCCTTGTGCATCATTCAGTTCAGATTGGCAACAACAACCTCTCCACAATCTCCATCAGCACAGGTGCTCCAGATGGCTCAATCCTCTGCTCTGCTCGCTTTACAACTATGACTGTGTGGCTAAGCACAGCTCCAATGCCATATTCAAGTTTTCTAACATCACCATTGTTGAAGGCTGAATCAGCATATAGGAAAGAGATTGAAAATATGACTGACTGGTGCCATAACAACAACCTCTCACTCAATGTCAACAAGATCAATGAGAAGATTATTGATTTAAGGTGAAGGAAACTGGAGGTCCACAAGACAGTCCTCATCAGAGGATCAGAGGTGGAAAGGGGCAGCAACTTTAATTCCTCAGTGTTATCATTTCAGAGGACCTGTCCTTGGCACAGCACGAAGAAAGCATGGCAGCACCTCTCTACTTCCTTAGGAGTTTGCGAGGATTCAGCATGACATCTAAAAGGTTGACAAACTGCTATAGATGAATGGTGGAGAGTATATTGACTGGCTGAATCACAGCTTGGTATGGAAACACCAATGCCCTTGAATGGAAAATCCTACAAAAAGTAGTGGATACGGCCCAGTACATCACAGGTAAAGCCTTCTCACCATTGAGCACAACTGCACGGCGTTGTTGCAGGTAGGCAACATCCGTAATCAAGGACACCACCATCCAGGTCATGCTCTCTTCTCACTGCTGCCATCAGGAAGAAGGTACAGGAGCATTAGGACTCACACTGCCAGATTTAGAAACGGTTATTACCCCACAACCATTTGAACCAAAGCGGATAACTTCACTTGTCCATTGTTGAAATATTCCCTCAACCTATGGACTCACTTTCAAGGATTCTTCATCTCATGTTCTGAATATTCAATGCTTATTTATTTATTGTTATTATTTCTTTCATTTTGTATTTGCACAAATTGTGTCTTTTGCACACTAGTTGAACACCCAAAATGGAGTGGTCTTTCATTGATTCTATTATGGTTATTATTCTGTTATGGATTTATTGAGTATGCCTGCAGGAAAATTAATAATAATTTTCTCAGGAAGAATTCCCGCTTCAAGAAAATTCTGACCCCTTACTCATACATGCAAATATATAAGGAAACAACATAATCTTGTTTCACATTACCAAAGGCAGGTTGTCATGGCTGTATATGTGCTTAGCCATAGCTATTTTTCCTGATAAACATTTGTTCCCTGTTGTCAGGTGGTAGCTTACCACAAAGTTAGATCAGGATGAGCCAAGAGGAATGTAAATCAGTATGGCTCAGAGGGGAGAGAAGCTGTGTAGGAGAGAGAAGAACAAGAGCTCAGAGTGGAAAGTAATGAGAAATGGATGTGAGAAAGCAGGACAGTAGAGTGGGGGGAGTGGAATAGGTGATTGGAATAAGGGAGAGGAAAAGAGGTCAAATGGGAGAATCACCAGGTTAATGGGGAAAGGGGGCTGGAGAGTGGAGAGGACAGGCATTCAGGAGAGCATATCGGAGCAGTGAGGAGACATAGGATCTTAATTAGATATGTGAGATTAGAGCGGGACAGGACAGTTAAGAAGGTGGAAGAATGGGGACATTACACGAGAAATGATCAGAGCAAAGGAGGAAGAGCAGGGTAATGGAGTGAGAGAGAGAAAAGGCAGCTTTCAGGGAGGGCTGAAGACAGAAACAAAGTAACAGTGCATTCAGTATCCATGTGCATAGCAGTAGAGGAGCTCTTTTGTGGCAGAAAGAGTGAAGCAGGAATTTCCAGTGGCTATCCATTCAATTTGGCTTCCAACTCCCATTCTGACATGTCTATCCATGGCCTCCTGTACTGCCTTGATGAAGCCAAACTTAGGTTTGAGGAGAAATACCTCATATTCCATCTGGGTGGCCTCCAACCAGGTGTCATGCACATTGAATTTCTAACTTCTGATAATTTCTGCACCCTCACTCTGTTTTACCATTCCTTATTCTAGTTACCCTCTCATGCTTTCTCTTCTCACCTGGCCATCACCTCCCTCTGGTTCTCTTCTTCCATTTTTTCCATGGTCCACTGTCCTCTCCAATGAGATTTCTTCAGCCTTTAACTCTTCCAATTACCCCTCCCAGCCTCTTACTTTATCCCCCCCACCCAACCATTTTCCCCCTAGCCTGGTCTCACCTATCACCTGACAACTTGTACTCTTTCCCCCTTCCTTCACCTTGTTATTTTGGCTTTCGCTCCCTTCTTTCCAATCCTGTTGGTCTCAACCTGAAACGTCAATTTTTTATTCCCCTCCATAGATGCTGCCTGGCCTGCTGAGTTCCTCCAGCATCTTGCGTGTGTTGCTCAAGATTTCTAGCATCTGCAGAACCTCTTGTGTTTATGGTTCCTATTTTTGTTTGCAGCTAATCATTTCTTGTACGATTCCTTTGCCTCTTTCATGTTAGTTCTCACTTCCCTTTATGTTCTTTTTTTATTTAACTGGTTGGGTTCTTGCTGGTGTTAACAGCCTGACACATGCCATATGCAACACTTCTTTTTTGCTTTATCTTCCCCTCTCTTTCTTAAGTCAGGCAAGTTCTGGGGTTATTTGCTCTGCATTCCACCCCACGTGGGGAGATTATCTCAAATATCCCTGGACCATCGCTTCCTTTAGGGCAGCCTGTTGTTTTGTAATGGTTTTCTCTGTCAACCTTTGGTTCCAATTTACCTGGAGCAGACCCACCATACTGACCTTCCTCTAATTAACTACTTTGGATGGCTTCTCTTTTTGTATAGTTATCCATAAGCATAATGATTATTATGCCCTACATTTCCCCTACTGAAATGTTATGCACTTGGCTCATTTCCTTCCTAGAACCAGATCCCAACAATGCCTCCTTCCTCACTGGACTAGAAACATGCTCCATTAGCAAATTATCCTGAACTCATACAGTGTTAGAAAATCTTCATCCTCCTTGTTCTTAACATAGTTAAACCTGCCTGTGCAGATAATGAAAGTCACCTATTAAACTACTGTTCACTTCCTAATGTAGCTGCTCCTCTACATATCTCTCATACAATGTACAATACACTCAGCAGTGTAATGCTATCTCCAATCTTTCTTAACTCTGAAGCAAACAGATTCTGTCTTTGACCTCCCTGCAGCATCATCTCTCTAGGACTGTCATCTTCAGCTTCATCAATACTGTGTCCCTTCATTTCTTCCCCTCCCTAATCCTTCCTAGTCATTTGGTATACAGGAATATTTAATTTTCAGCCAAGTCCCTTTTTGAACCAAGTTTCTGATACTGCCACCACATCATATTCTGATACAGTTATCACCATGCTGATTTGCCGCACATTCCGTGTATTCAAATGCATGTATAGTAAATGAAATGTCATTATTTCACTTTCATTTTCACTGACCTAATCTAGCAAGAACTGTCATAGAGTCTTAGAAAAGTACAGCACAGTACCAGGTCTTTCGGCCCATCTAGTCCATGCTGAACAATTTAAACGGCCTACTCCCATCGATCTGCCCCGGGACTGCAGCCCTCCATGTACCTATCTAAACCCCTCTTAAACATTGAAATCATGCTTGCACACACTACTTGAGCACACTTGAGTTCCACACTCTCATGACCTTCTGAGAGAAGAAGTTTCCCTTCATATTCCCCTTAAACTTTTCACCCTTCACTGATAACCTCAGTGGAAAAAGCCTGCTACATCTACTTTTTTTTTTACAAAGTATCTTTATTACAAATTCAGTGCTGCAATATATACAAACCAGTGACTAACATAATTACTACACTACTAACTTACTAAAATGTTTCCATCTTTGTCAATGATGGCACTAATTCCTCCCCGTCCCCACCCCCACCCCCTCATGGAGCAGATCCTCCCACCACCCGTTTCCAGGTCCCACAGATAGATGTTTTTGCCAGCCCCAGGAGCAAGTTGACAAGGACATCCTCATTCCCTCCATGCCCCCTTCCTTACTGGATGACCGTATATAAATAGGGTGGGACTAAAAGGTAACCAGGAGGAGAGAGGCAGCCCATGCAGATACACAAAAAGAGGCTGCAGCCTCACACACTCCATGTACATGTGGTACACGGTCTCTTCCAGCCCACAGAAATGACATGCGGCTGGGAGATCCATGTACAAACTAAAGAACTTATTACAGGGCACCGCTCTATGCAGCAGCGTCCACCCCAGATCCCCAAGGTGCATGGGAAGAACTCCCTTGCAAAGGGACTTCCATTGGGGACCCCCCCTCACCTCCAGGTTGAAAGACAGCCCACCATGGCATGTCAGGACGGTGGACAAGGGCCAGGAAAGTGAAGGGTGTGGAGCAGCATTCCATACAGGCACCTCCTACCTGCATCCCTGAATGGGATTGTGGTTGTTGAGGAGAGACGGCTCAAGTTACGTGGGCTGGGCTCGACTCTCAGATATGTTTCTAGGGCCCGACAAACAGCTCTAATGGTGCAGAGGTGAGCCCAGCCTGGGTTATTCCACACACCTGTCCCACATCGACATCCGTTGAGGTAGGGCAAGGGTCGGCCAGGACTCTGCCCCCTGCCAGAGGAGGGGATTCCCAGCCTGAGGCAACCATATTCCAGACTCTCAGTGGGTCCTGATAGAAGCTGGGCAGACTCCATAAAGCAGCACGGCTGATGCCCGCCGGTGGTAGCCACATCTCTTCATGAAGACAGAAGCCCCTCCGGAGGAAGAATGTCGCCAACGCATGCCACCTGGGAGGGTGCTTGGCATACAGGAATCCCTGCAGGGTCCTGAGATGGAGAGCCAAGGGAGACTCAAGACATAAGAAACAGGAGCAGGAGTAGGCCATTTGACCCATTAAGCCTGCTCCGCCATTCAATAACATCATGGCTGATCTGGCCATGGACTCATCTCCACCTACCTGCCTTTTCCCCATAACTTTTAATTCCCCTACTATGCAAAATCTATATACCTCAAAATTTTGTATATCTCTATCAAATCTCTTTTACATTCCAAGGAATAAAGTCCTAACCTATTCAATCTTTCCTTATAACTCAGGTCCTCCAGACCCGGCAATGTTCTTGTAAATTTTATCTGTACTCTTTCAACTTTATTTACATCTTTCCTATAGGTAGGTGACTAAAACTGCACACAATCCTTCAACTGAGGCTTCATCAATGTCTTATATAACTTCAATATAACATCCCATATCCTGTACTCAGTTCTTTGATTTAAGAAGGCCAATATGGGCTTCACAGCTGAACAGGTGAGAAGACAGCTGAAACGTCTCAACCCAAGCAAAGCTGCAGGACCGGATGGTGTCAGTACCAGGGTGCTCAAAGCCTGTGCCCCTCAGCTATGTGGAGTACTTTGTCATGTATTCAACCTGAGCCTGAGGCTCCGGAGGGTTCCTGTACTGTGGAAGATGTCCTGCCTTGTCCCTGTGCCGAAGACGCCGCGCCCCAGCGGCCTCAATGACTACAGACCGGTGGCATTGACCTCCCACATCATGAAGACCCTGGAGAGACTTGTTCTGGAACTGCTCCGGCCTATGGTCAGGCCACACTTAGAGCCCCTCCAGTTCACCTACCAGCCCTCACTAGGAGTTGAGGATGCCATCGTCTACCTGCTGAACCGTGTCTACACCCACCTGGACAAGCCAGCGAGCACTGTGAGGGTCATGTTTTTTGACTTCTCCAGTGCGTTCAATACCATCCACCCTGCTCTGCTGGGGGAGAAGCTGACAGCGATGCAGGTGGATGCTCCCCTGGCGTCATGGATTCTTGATTACCTGACTGGCAGACCACAGTACATGTGCTTGCAACACTGTGTGTCCGACAGAGTGATCAGCAGCACTGGGGCTCCACAGGGGACTGTCTTGTCTCCCTTTCTCTTCACCATTTACACCTCGGACTTCAACTACTGCACAGAGTCTTGTCATCTTCAGAAGTTTTCGGATGACTCTGCCATAGTTGGATGCATCAGCAAGGGAGATGAGGCTGAGTACAGGGCTACGGTAGGAAACTTTGTCGCATGGTGTGAGCAGAATTATCTGCAGCTTAATGTGAAAAAGACTAAGGAGCTGGTGGTAGACCTGAGGAGATCTAAGGTACCGGTGACCCTCTGTTTCCATCCAGGGGGTCAGTGTGGACATGGTGGAGGATTACAAATACCTAGGGATATGAATTGACAATCAACTGGACTGGTCAAAGAACACTGAGGCTGTCTACAAGAAGGGTCAGAGCCGTCTCTATTTCCTGAGGAGACTGAGGTCCTTTAGCATCTGCTGGACGATGCTGAGGATGTTCTACGAGTCTGTGGTGGCCAGTGCTATCATGTTTGCTGTTATGTGCTGGGGCAGCAGGCTGAGGGTAGCAGACACCAACAGAATCAACAAACTCATTCGTAAGACTAGTGATGTTGTGGGGATGGAACTGGACTCTCTCACGGTGGTGTCTGAAAAGAGGATGCTGTCTAAGTTGCATGCCATCTTGGTCAATGTCTCCCATCCACTACATAATGTACTGGTTGGGCACAGGAGTACATTCAGCCAGAGACTCAATCCACCGAGATGCAGCACAGAGCGTCATAGGAAGTCATTCCTGCCTGTGGCCATCAAACTTTACAACTCCTCCCTTGGAGGGTCAGACACCCTGAGCCAATAGGCTGGTCCTGGACTTATTTCATAATTTACTGGCATAATTTACATATTACTATTTAACTATTTATGGTGCTATTACTATTTATTATTTATGGTGCAACTGTAATGAAAACCAATTTCCCCCAGGATCAATAAAGTATGACTATCACTATGACTATGACTATGTGGCAAAAGCTTTCTTTAGGTCCCTATGCACCAGTGATACCACTTTCCATGAATTATGGACCTGTATTCCCAGACCCCTTTGCTTCACCACATCCTCAGTGCTCTACTGTTCACTGTGTGAGACCTACCCTGGCTGGTCTTACCAGAGTGCAAAATCTTGCACTTGTCTGCATTAAATTCCATCTGCCATTTTTCAGTCAGTCTTTCCAGCTGGCCCATATCCCACTGCAGCTCTGACAGTCTTCCTCGCTGCCCACTAAAACCCAATCTTGGTATCATTCACAAATCTGCTGGTCCAGTCAATCATATTATCATCCAGATCGTTGATATAGATGACAAGCAACAACGGACCCTGCACCAATATATTGGGCATTCCACTAGTCACAGACCTCCAGTCAGAGAGGTAGCCATCTACTATCGATGTCCAGCTTCTCCCACAAAGCCAATGTCTAATCCAATTTATCACCTCATCTGGAATGCCAAGCGACTGAACCTTCTTGAATAACCTCCCATATGGGACGCAAACAACAGGAATTCTGCAGATGCTGGAAATTCAAGCAACACACATCAAAGTTGCTGGTGAACACAGCAGGCCAGGCAGCATCTCTAGGAAGAGGTACAGTCGATGTTTCAGGCCGAGACCCTTCGTCAGGACTCCCATATGGGACTTTGTCTACCTTACTAAAGTCTATGTTGACAACATCCACTGCTTTGCCTTCATCAACTTCCCTGGTAACATCATCGAAAAACTCTATAAGGTTGGTTAGACATGACCTACTATGCATGAAGCCATGTTGACTATCCTTAATCAGTCCTTGTCTATCCAAATACTCATATATCCAGTTCTTCAGAATACCTTCCAATAACTTTCCCACTACTGATGCCAAACTCACGAGCCCATCATTTCCTGGTTTATCTACTGAACCCTTCTTGAAGAGTGGAACAACACTGGCTATCCTCCAATCCTCTGGTACCTCTCCTGTCACTAATAATGATTTAAATATCTCTGCTCAGACCTCAATTTTTTTCCCCCAATTTCTTTGTGTTTATTTCTTTGTCTCTGAATCTTTTCTTGTTTCCTTACTCTGATTCTATTTGCTGGCACACTCTTCCCCTTCCCAATCCACTCTCATTTTCATTATCCCTGCCATCTTCTTTATAAATGAACGGCGAAAACTCAGCTAAGGAAATGGAACAGGATCAGAAGGGAATTGGGTAGCAGAGGGAATGACGGATCAGAGGGGAGGAGGTGGGCTAAGACAGGAAACTAGAGTGGTCAGAGGAAATCAGTCTCTGCAAGAAGACATAATCAACATTTCCAGCTCAAGCTTAAACCATGCACCTAACATCCACTGTGGTTGTCCTACCCAGTTCAAAGCATTCCAGGACTGTGTCTTCTCTCTCTCCTTTGCAGTCATAGATTATTTACTGAAGAACACTTGAATATCTCTGATAATGTGATGTTGGATCTGTTGTCTTAATATATACTTGGAAACATTAAAATATAGGCTGTGACAAATTGTTGCCATAGCAACTGTATAACTTGTTTTCGCTATCCTGGTGACTTTGCCATTCTCCTACTCGGTAAATCCCTGATTTCAGATTGAAAAACATGGTCAACCTTGCATAATTCCTCCTATTACATTATGATATAAAAGAAGGCTATTTGGCCTAAATAGTCTATGCCAGCACTCCGAACAATACCACCTATCCCATTCTTTCACTTCCCTTAATGTAATTCACTCTTACACCACCCTGAGTCTCTTACCACCCATCTATACTGGGGGCAGTTATTTTAGGATGCACAGCAGAAGGAAATTTGAGTAGCCATGAGAAAGCCACTGCAGTTACTGGGAGAATACAAAAGCTCAGCACAGAGGTCAGGTTCGCTGGATTGCTGGAATTCTGAAAGCAGCAGATACGCTACACTAGTTAATGCTAGTAAGAGTGGTGGTAGAATTTCTACCCATTTTATAATGTGAGCACACAATTGAGGATAACATTCCAGTGGAGAGCAGAACAAATTGTATGGGGCTTCAAAGCTTACAGGAATTTAGAAATAATTCCCATGACACTGCTGAAAAGAGAAAATTCAAAAGGATGTTGAAGATAAGTTCTTTTTTATTTCTTTGACTACTTTCATTCGATATTTCAAATATTGGAAATGGAGAAAAATATCTGTTCAACACTATCAGGATTAGATCAATTGTATTCTAAAGAGTCTAGACCCTCTCCAGTTGAGCGTACAATTACCCTATGAGGACAGACCAGTATCAGGTGTGTGAGAGGTCAATGAAGCCCCCATGCAATCTAGGCTGATAATCCTGCACCTGTTAAAGATCCAGGACACTTTCAAAAGAAAAGCCCTTCTGACTACCATTTATCTTTCAATGAACAGTGCCTAATCTGATAAACTGATCAGATGTGTAATTCATTGTTTATTGAACTTGCAGTGTTCAATTTGGCAGCAATATTCACCAACTCACATCACCTGCACTTCAAATGATAAGTTTGGCTGGAAAGCATTGTGAGACCTTGGGAAATGATCACATCAGTACTAAAGTGAAGCCTAGTGTTGCATGATATGCCATTCTATCAGTGACATCTCTCTGGCCCGACATTCCTCCTTAGAATACCTGGAGAATAAAGACCCATATATAAGGCTCCTTTTCATTGACTACAGATCTGCCTTTAATACCATCATTCCAAATAAACTAATTCCTAAGCTCTGGAACCTGGGCCTTAGCACTCAGATCTGTAGCTGGATCTTCAACTTCCTCACAGACAGGACCCAGGCTGTAAAAATAGGGGACAAGCTCTCCTCTACAATCACTCTGAGCACCGGTGCCCCACAAGGCTGTGTACTCAGCCCCGTGCTGTACTCACTGTACACCCATGATTGTGTAGCCAAGTTTCCATCGAACTCAATATATAAGTTTGCTGATGACACAACAATTGTAGGCCGTATCTCGGGTAATGATGAGTTTCAGTACAGAGAGGAAATTAAGAACCTGATGGCATGGTGCAAAGACAATAACCTATCCCTCAACGTCAGCAAGATGAAGGAATTGGTTGTTGACTTCAGAAGGAGTAGTGGACTGCACAACCCAATTTACATCGGAGGTGCCCAAGTGGAACAGGTCAAAAACTTTAAGTTCCTTGGGGTCAATATCACAAGTGACGTGACTTGGTCCAACCAAGCAGAGTCCACTGCCAAGAAGGCCCACCAATGCCTTTACTTCCTGAGAAAACTAAAGAAATTTGGCCTGTCCCCTAGAACCCTCACTAATTTTTATAGCTGCTCCGTAGAAAGCATTCTTCTAGGGTGCATCACAACCTGGTATTGAAGTTGTCCTGTCCAGGACCAGAAGAAGCTGCAGAAGATCACACAAACCAATCTTCTGTCCTTGGAATCACTTTACACCGCACGCTGTCGGAGCAGTGTTGCCAGGATAATCAAGGACACGACTCACCCAGCCAACACACTTTTCGTCCCTCTTCCCTCCGGGACGAGGCTCAGGAGCTTGAAAACTCATAGGGCCAGATTTGGGAACAGCTTCTTTCCAACTGTGATAAGACTGCTGAACGGATCCGGACCTGCCTCTCGGTTTTTTTGCACTACTTTACTTTCTATTTTCTATTTATGATTTATAATTTAAATTTTTAATATTTACTATCAATTTGTACTCCAGGGAGCGGGAAGCGCAGAATCAAGTATCGCTGTGATGATTGTACGTTCTAGTATCAATTGTTTGGCGACAATAAAGTATAAAGTGTAAGTATAAAAACTTTCTCTTCAAAGTCACTCCAACATCCCCCTTTGGTGATAGAGTGGAATATTTAAAGCAAAGTTTTGATTTGTTCTTCAGAGACGTTGGCTGGCTAGAATTCATTACTTTGCACAATGAACAAGCTTTAAAACAAATACAAATGAATTACCAAAATAAATTACAAAATTTGGAGAATAAGGGCATCTGTATCATAAAGCAAACTGAAATATAGGATAAATTACAAACTATGAAGCTGAATATTTAGAGCAAATCATGGTTGCAAAGCAAGGTTTCATAGAAGCATAGAAACATAGAAAATAGGTGCAGGAGTAGGCCATTCGGCCCTTCGAGCCTGCACCGCCATTTATTATGATCATGGCTGATCATCCAACTCAGAACACCGCCCCAGCCTTCCCTCCATACCCCCTGACCCCCGTAGCCACAAGGGCCATATCTAA
The DNA here is from genome assembly GCF_030028105.1 of Mobula birostris. Taxonomy (NCBI): domain Eukaryota; kingdom Metazoa; phylum Chordata; class Chondrichthyes; order Myliobatiformes; family Myliobatidae; genus Mobula; species Mobula birostris. Next base: position 16,110,136 of record NC_092384.1, read on the forward strand.
CTCAACAAGGGCCATATCTAACTCATTTCCTATTATATAGAGTATTAAAGTGAGCACATTTGTTACATTGTACACGATAGGAACACAGAAACTGGTGTGAGCTATTCTGATCTCAAGCTCATACAGGTCAATACCTTTGGATCAGTGTTGACTTCAGTTGACCTAGATCACCAACTCTTTTCCAGAAGATCTATTACCAGCTGTACCCTAAGGTTGCTGTACAGACATACTACTAACGTCTTTGACTCCAAACCTTTTCTCTGAGAACTCATTTCACAAAAACTCAACCCTACTTTATCACTTAATTTGATCAAAAATGATTCAGAGAGATATCTATCCCATTTGTACTTTGTACTCTTTGACAATCTTTTCCTAACAAACATCTAAAGGCATAATGTCTTTAAGGTTTAAATTGGATTTTCATCTCGAAGGATTTTGGTATGGTCAGGATAAGTCTAAAAAGTTATTTAATACATGATTTTTTGAATGCAGACTTGCAAAGTTTTTTTTCGCAAACAAAATACAAGATTGAGGAGAGAATATTGTCCATATCTTTGCAATAGTCAAAGGCATTGATAATGTGGATATAAACTGGTTATTAAGTTGGGATGAAACAATTGAACTATGGGAGGTAGGTAGTCTGCATTGACAATGAGCCTTGCTGCTCTGAAATGCTCAGAACCACATTATGTTGGGCATGCACCCACACAGTTATTCAGAATAAGAATCAGAATTCAGTTTAATATCACAGGCATATGCCGTGAAGTTTGTTGAAGGTGGGCAATTACTAGAAGTTCAAGAAATCGATATTTATGCCATCAGGTTGGAGGCTACCTAGATGAAATATAAGATGTTGCTCCTCTAATCTGAGTGTGGTCTCATTGCAGCAGTAGAGAAGGCCATGGATTG
>NC_092384.1:16189628-16192128 GCF_030028105.1 Mobula birostris
TACATGCGTCCAAAACTCACAGTTATGCGAGGAGCACTGCTTTCCCACCAATAGAAGTCACGTGCGCATGCCTCACAGTCTCACTCCCGCCAGTCTCGCATTGGTTTTGGCAACGTGTGGATGTGCGATCTTGCGCTCTTAAACTTTTGTTGTTTTTACCTACGGTGCACTGATTTTGTGCTTGAAATATTCAACTATGCTTCCTAAGCGTCCAATGTCAAGTCTTGGGTCATCAGCCAAGTGGCAGAGAACTGCTTTAACTCTTGGGGAAAAAAAATTGGAAATTATAAACAGGGCAGCTTTGGGTGAAGGTAACACAGCTCTGGGACGCCACTTCGGCCTGGGTGAATCCATGATCAGAAACATAAAGAAAAATGCTGAGAAAATAAGAAGTGCAGTGATTGATTCATCACAAGTGTCTTCAAAGATTGTTACCAAAGTGCGTAACCTGATTATGACAAAAATGGAGAAAATGTTGAGTTTGTACATTGAGCGTGAAACAAAGAAAAAAACAACACTTAGTTCCGATCATCTTTGTGCGAAAGCTTTGGAAATTTATGGTCGCCTTTGTTCAGAGGCTAATGAGGGAAGTGTCAAGTGATATTGTTAGCTTTAATTCAAGTAGGGGGTGATTTTCTAAGTTTGTTAATCATCACAGGCTTCACAACTTAGCTGTGCATGGTGAGCAAGCTAGTGCTGACCACGAAGCTGCTGAATGCTACCCTGTGCAGTTGCGGGCTTTGATAGCTGAGTTAGGCATCACACCAAAGCAGGTGTTTAATGCAGACGAGACTGGGCTTTTTGGTAGCGTATGCCGAAACGCACTTACTTAAGTGAGGATGGAAAAAACTGCGTCAGGTTTCAAGGCAGCAAAGGATAGATTGACTTTGCTTATGTGTTGCAATGCCTAAGGAGACTGTAAGATGAAGCCGCTCTTAGTTTACCATTCACTGAACTCCCCGTGCTCTTAAGGATTTGAGTAAGAATATGCTTCCTGTCCACTGGGCAGCTAACAAGAAAGCATAGGTCACTGGTCAAATCTTTGAAGATTGGTTTGCTAATCATTTTGGTGTTGAGGCTGAACGCTGCTGCCGGGAACAGAATCTTGCCTTTAAAGTTCTTCTGTTGCTTGACAATGTGCGCCCATCCTAAACATTTGGACAGCATTCATCCTAACATAATAGTGCATTTCCTGCCGCCTAACACAACATCGCTGATTCAACCACTCGACCAAGGTGTGATATCCTCATTCAAGGCATATTTTTTGTGGCGAACTATCTCTCAGATGCTGCAAGCAACAGAGGATTTTGAATATCCCGGGAGTTTACCAACGGTGAGGAATGGTGGAAGCCCTTCAACATCAGACATGCCATCAACAACGTTGATGAATCCCAGGAAGAAGTCAGGTCTTCCACTCTCAATGGAGTGTGGAAATCAGTTTGGGTGGAGTGTGTGCACACCCTCAAGGGGTTTCCTGCCTTCAGTGCAGCTGTCCAGGATTGTGTGGCCCTGAGCCGTAAAATTGGTGAGGAAGGATTCTCAGATCCCGAGACTGCTGATGTGGTAGAACTCCTGGATTCTCATGATGAAGAATTAAGTGTGGATGATCTTCTGCGTTTAACTCAGACTGAAGGTGATAACGATGAAGTAGAAAGTGTTGAGTTGCAGATGAAGGATTTTACAGTGAAGCGACTGGCAGAATTTTTTAAGGCTGCAGAACACTTGGCACAAATGGCGATGGGCATGGACCCAAGTTTAGAACGGAGTCAGCATTTCAGTCGTTCCCTGCAGTCAAGCCTTCTTCCCTACAAACAAATTTATGCTGAGAAACAAAATGCTGCCAAGCAAACAACCCTCACCACTTTCTTCAAACCGGTGTCATCTCCTGCTTCCGGCAGTACTGAGAGTTCTGTGAGTATTCCTTCACCCCTTGCTGTCCTTGATGATCCTGACAACACACAACCATCCACCGCATCCAGGTAAAGCTACCCAACACCACAACAACCACTCATCTCCCAGAGCGAACACACCTGCCACTCTTGGTGAGTACTGTACACCCTAGTATGTTAACTTTCTATAATTTATTACGTTGGATATTACCTTAAATTGATGAAATATAATACAAATGTTGCCTTGTGGTACCGCTTTTGTGTCGTATTGGTATGAAAATGTGAATAAATTACAGATAAAACATATTTAGGAAGTCCTCCAGAGTGCATCCCTATTTTCTCCATTTAAATAATTATTCGCATCATGTGTTTTCATATTATGCATTGACTTCGAGGAGCGTATCCCCCGCATATAACGAGGATAGGGTGTATACTATGTTTTCTCGATCTCTAGTTAAGAGATGCGAATTTAAAGAAATTGCAGAGGCCTCTGAAAATGAAGCTGTTGCTTTCAGACCATTTAATGAAGTCAGATGGTTATCTAGACACTTTGCATTGCAGGCAATAATAAAAGATTATGAGGCACTGATCACATACTTTGAAGAAGATCA